>NW_020897694.1:29418199-29474121 GCF_003984885.1 Neopelma chrysocephalum | reverse complement strand
CTCCTCTCCTCTCCTCTCCTCTCCTCTCCTCTCCTCTCCTCTCCAGTGACATGTTGGTTTTAAGCAACATCACAAATCATACAATCACAGAGCAGTTTGGGTTGAAAGGGACTTTAAAGATCACCTAGTTCCAACCACGCCTGCTGTGGGCAGGGTCACCTTTCACAAGACCACGTTGCTTAGAGCTCCACACAACCTGGCCTTGAACACTTCTGGGGATAAGCCAGCCACAACTTCTCTGGGTAACCTGTTCCAGGGCCTCACCAAAGAATTTCTTTGTAATACCTAATCTAAATTTACTCCCGGTGTGAAGCCATTCCCCCCTGTTCTGTCACTAAATGCTCTTGTAAATAGTCTCTCTCCATATTTTTTTAGACTCCCTTCAGGTACTGGAAGGCCACACCTATGTCACCCTGAAGCCTTCTCTTTTCCAGGCTGAACAATCCCAATCCTTTTAGCCTTTCCTCATAGGAGATGTGCTCCATCCCTCTAATCATTTTGGTGGCCCTCTGCTGGACTCACTCCAACAGGTGTAGGAGCCCTTCCAGTGCTGAGGACCTCAGAGCTGGATGCAGTGCTCCAGGTGGGGTGTCACAAGAGTGAAGTACAGGGGCAGAATCGCCTCCCTCAACCTGCTGGCCACACTGCTTTGGATGCAGCCTCTGAGTAGGTATATAATAGGTAGTGTATATCTAACTCTAATTTTAGAGGCTTTTTTCCTGTAGCATTTCCTACCTCAGTATTTAAATTATCTTGAGGATATGAGTATTCAAATAATACTATAGCTCCCAGATATGATATCCTATCCAATTTTATATTCAGTATAATTCTATTAACATTGTGTCAGCAAAACCTCCAAAACCATCCATTTTGATCTGCCATTGTAAAAACTTCAAGCCCTGTTCTAAGTAGCTGTGACTTTCTAAGTAAAGCCAGCCACAAAATCTTACTAACATTGGCCTTATTGCAAGTCACACAAGTCAAGCCTTCCCTCAATTGATGCTTAAAAATGAGTAAACAACAAGTACTATGGTTCAAAATTCCACACCGGCAGAAAGCCTGTGAAAATAACTTACCACCACCACCTGCTCCTAAAATGAAAGCAGTTTTACAACAGTGGGTTTTGTAGGAATATTTTGAGTTTCAGTTCATATAAGCTGGCATCCTTGGAGTTTTACTTTTAAGACTTAAGATGAAACAAACCATGAAACTCTAAGCCAAATAATCAAGTTTTGAATGATTACAGATCAATCTCTGTGAGACCGCAGACTTTCCATCCAAAACCACTTATTAGCCAGAATCATTTAAAACTCAGCCAAGGTTTCTTAAAAGGTTTGTGAACCTTGAAAAAAAAAAAAAGATTTATCTTGTTTTATGTTTGTGTTTAATTAAAAGATTTTTGTAATAAAATTTCAAGAGAAGCCTTTCCTATGGATGAGTTTAACCAAAAAGTTGTTGATTTCAACAGATTGTTTCAACTCGAGTTTACTCTTCTCATTCCTGTGATTTAGGCTTGATATTAGTAAGAAAGCATTCCCAAAGATAGCCCATATGTGCCAAGTTATTTATATAATGAATATCATCATGATTTTACTAACAGTAATGATGAGAACATAAAATGGACCAGTGAGATGCAACCCTTTCCAGAGACAGTATATCAGCTTGATTGGGCTAAAAGAAGTGTTAGAAGAGTCCCACTCCAAATTAAAATGGACAAATTTGCAGGTCAGTTCAGGTCTAGAAAGCTCTCTTGGTATCCAAGAGACATCTGGAAAAATAATTCCTTGAGGCAATTGTTTGTATGTCAGTGCCTGTTAGCACTTCAGTAAGAAGAATTTGAAGCACTTTATTTCACTATTTTGGACATCAATTATATGAAATAGAACTGAACTAGAGAAGCCCAAAACTGAATTATTGCTGTCTTGTTTTGCTGTGATGCTAAACAGTGTTTGTAAGTACCATTCCTTGCTACTAAGTGCATCTAGGTCATTGTAATAATCTGCTAAAAGTCTCAGCAAGGGAAAGTACTACATCTACATCTAACAGCTGTTTTTTATTTACTTGTGGTTTAATCTGTGACTCTTGAAATTGCATATTGTTCATTTATCATAGCATTCGCTGGAGATGGAAAGGAGCACCAGAGCATTCATTGTACTCTTTCTAGAAAACTTACCTTTTAACTTTCTCTGTAACTGTAATAAAGGTAATTTTATTAAAATAGTGCTTTACATGTCAAAGCAGAAAAATACTGCATTTCTGATTAGTTGGTTTCACAACTGCTTTGCAGACTTTCTTGTAGAAGGAGCAGGGTGATTCCTTCCATACTCTCAGGTTTAGGATTCCCAAAGAAGGGAAAAAACCCACAAATTCACAAACAAACATACAGAAAACCAACCAACCAACTAACCAATCAACCAACCAACTAAATCCACAAAACAAACAAATAAACAAAACCCACAAAATGACAACCAAACAAAAAAAACCCAACAACCCAAAAAAAAATGTACAAGTTGTAATTTGATTTTAAGACCTATACATCCATATTGTTTTATGTTTCATTAATTTAATAAAGCACTTGATGTTTAGTACACAGATGAAACAAAATCAACCTCCACCACACTGATCCATTCTTCTCAAGTGTTTCTGATTTTAATAAAAGTTTAAGCTATCTCAACTGGGCTCGCCATTCGGTATTTTGATACAAATTAAGCTCTTGATCCCTATTCTGGATTTATGATTCAGATATGAAAACAAATTGTGAAATCAATTGTTGAATTAGGGGGACTGGGAGAAGGTGCAATAATATGCATCCGTTTGGGAGAAAAACCATAAAAAAACCCCACTCTTGAAAAGGCTTTAGTGGTGCTGATCTATTTTTTGTATTTTCAAAGAAAATTTTGCAGAGGAAAGAGATAGAAATTTATTTTATATGACTGAAACAGAGATTCTCCCTTTCCCTTCCTGTATGTAGAGATCTTATGGTAAACAAAAGACATCTACTTTTGTGTCTAACTGCTGAAATTCAAAATGAAAGGTTTTTTTCCTTCAAACAAGTTATTGATTTCATGAGAAATACAAGTTTTAATCAAAGTATTAGTCAGTTTTGCTGAATGTGGAGAATTGATCTAAGCAGCAAATGCTGACTTTTTAATTTAAAATGTGTTTCATAAATTGAAACAGATATTTTTGTCATTCAGAAATAAAGTTGTATAGGAGGAAATGTAGCTTTGAACTGAAAAACAGTTAGTCTGACAATATTAATTGTAAGATGGTGCTTAAACTACCACCACCAACAACAAAAATACAGTGTATTGCTCTCTGAAGGTACTTATTTCTCTTTTTGCTCCACAGGGAGAATCTAGGTCACTTAGGAAAGACATCTAACTTTTAGATGGCTCAGAGGAACAGGATAAATGCTTGTTTGGCTGCCTAGGCGGTTGCTGAGACTATTTTCTGTTTCTTCCAATATTCTGTTTCTTTAAATATTTCTTGAAATAGTCTTTAAATATTTCTTTAAATATTCTTTAAATATTTTGTTTCTTTAAATATTCATCAATTCTCAAAATGGTTTCCTGTGGGAGATATTAATTTGCTTCTTTCTGGACATATATATATTTAAGAAGAAAAGAAATTAGAAAGGCGAATTTGAACTTAAGCTGGCCACTTCTGTAAAGGATAATAAAAAGAGTTTTTATTAAAGCATCAATAGCAAAAGAAGGGACAAGGAAAACCTCCATTCTTTGTCGAATGCAGCGGGGAATATAGTTAGCAAAGATGAGGAAAAGGCTGAGATACTTAACACCTTCTTTGCCTTAGTTTTCAACAATAAGACAGGTCGTCCTCAGGACAACTGGCTTCCTGGGTTTCACCTGGAGCCAAGTAGCCTCCTTGTAATCCAGGAGGAAGCAGTTAGTGACCTGCTGAGCCACTTAGGTGCTCACAAGTCTATGGGACTAGATGGGATCCATTCTAGGGTGATGAGGGAGCTGATGAGGGAAGAGCTCGCCAAGCTGATCTCCATCATCTATCATCAGTCCTGGCTCACCAGGGTTGTCCCACATGACTGGAAGTTGGCCAGTGTGATGCCCATCCACAAGAAGGGCCAGAAGGAGGATCTGGGAAACTACAGGCCTGTCAGCCTGACCCCAGTGCTGCGCAAGGTTATGGAGCAGATCATCTTGAGTGTGATCACATGGCACATACAGGACAGCTGGGGGATCAGACCTAGCCAACATGGATTTAGGAGGGGCAGGTCCTGCCTGACCAACCTGATCTCCTTTTGAGACCAAGTGACCCTCCTGGTGGATGAGGGGAAGGCTGTGAATGTAGTCTACCTAGACTTCAGCAAAGCTTTTGACACCACCTCCCATAGCACACTCCTGGAAAAGCTGGCAGCCTACGACTTCGACAAGTGCACTCTCCATTGTGTAAAGAACTGGCTGGATGGCTGGGCCCAGAGAGTGTTGCCTTCAGTTGGTGACCGGTGACTCGTGGTGTCCCCCAGGGATCAGTACTGGGCTCAGTCCTGTTTAATATCTTTACTGATGATCTGAAGAAGGGGATCGAATGTACCATTAGCAAATATTTAGATGACACCAAGCTGGGGGCGAGTGTCAACCTGGTGAAGGGTAGGAGGGCTCTGTAGAAGGACCTGGACAGGCTGGATAGATGGGCCAAATCCAAAGGTATGAGGTTCAACAAAACCAAGTGCCAAGTCCTGCCTTTTGGCCACAATAACCCTGTGGAGCACTACAGACTGAGGACAGAGTGGCTGGACAGTGGCCAGGCAGAAAGGGACCCGGGGGTACTGATTGACAGCTGGCTGGACATGAGCCAGAAGTATGTCCAGGTGGTCAAGAAGGCCAATGGCATCCTGGCCTGTATCAGGAACAGTGTGGCCAGCAGGTCCAGGGAAGTTATTCTTCCCCTGTACTCAGCACTAGTTAGGCTGCACCTTGAGTACTGCATCCAGTTCTGGGCCCCTCAATTTAGGAAGGATGTTGAGGTGCTGGAATGTGTCCAAAGAAGGGTGATGAGGCTGGTGAAGGGACTGGAGCACAAGTCCCATGAGGAGCAGCTGAGGAAGATAGGATTGTTTGGCCTGGAGAGCAGGAGGCTCAGGGATGACCACTCTCTACAATTACCAGAAAGGAGGTTGTAGCCAGGTGGGGGTTGGTCTCTTCTCCCAGGCAACTAGTGACAGGACAAGAGGACACAGTCTTAAGCTGTGCCAGGACAGGTTTAAGTTAGACATTAGGAAGAAGTCCTTCGCAGAAAGAGTCATTGAGCACTGGAATGGGCTGTCCAGGGAGGTGATGGAGTCACTGTTCCTGGATGTGTTTAAGAAGACACTGGATGTGGCACTTAGTGCCATGGTCTAGTAGACGAGGTGGTGTTAGCTCAGAGGTTGGACTAGATGATCTCAGAGGTCTTTTCCAACCCAGTTGAGTCTATGATATACAATTATTTGGAAAAGCCTTTGGTGAAAGGTTATTTCCAGGGTATACTATTACCAAAACTAGCAAAGTAAAATTATTTATCTACATACCAGAATATAAAAAGGGAAGTAAGACAGATTGTGTACAAGCCACCCAAGAATCCAAATTGTTTCCTGACTCTCCAGCCACTGCCTACATGCTTCTTATGCAACAAGTCTTACTGTTTAACTGCTGTTGCTCAGGTTTCCAAAGAAAATTATCACTGGTTGCAGACCACACCAAGGGCCTTATAAGCCCAATAGAAAATTTTGAAATGACAGATGTAGTTAAAATCAGGCTTGCAAAAGAAAATGCTTGGGTAACGTAAACTAGGTATTCCACTAAGCTGTTCGACTGATGTATGTATGTGGATATGGTGGATGAACTCTGAGAGAGAGAGAGAGAGAGACAGATGGTTAATTTCCTTATCCATCATGTAAATATAATAAATTGAACAGCTTTCTTTTTTCCTTTATTTTTCCTGAGGAATTTGAGATAGTTGTTGAGACAATTTTTCATTTGTGAAATGAAAAAGGAAATAACAAAAAAAGTTATTCTGTTTCCATAATGGTATTGATAGAATGACTTCCTTTTTATGTATGCAATGACCTGAGACAAGTAGTTATGCCTTCTATTCACTGGTGATTATAACTGTACAATATTAATATCTAATCACAAGTAGTGTTTTATAGATTGTTTCATGTGATTAATACTCAAAAAGCTCATTATCTGCTTGATATCATTTTCTACAGCAATTCTGATATCGAATCTGTAGTGAACTATAAACAAAGTAACAGTAGTGATTTTGCTTTTTTACTCAGGTTGTGTATTTTTCTCATTCTGGATTTCTCAGCTGGGAAAAGGATTGAATTCTACAACAACGTAGAGGTATTTTTATCACATAATTGACTGCCAACTTCTCTATTAACCTGATAAAAACACTGCCATGGTGAAATACAGTTCAAATGAACCTTTGTCGATTTGATTTTTCTGAGATAGCCACATTTTCTACATGTTCTATTACATCCATCTACTTGTTAGAAGTATAACAAACTTAACCCTGGATAATAGTCAGCTGGTATAGGATTAACCAAAACTAATGTCCTTTTAGCTAAAGAAAAGGAAGTCCTGACTTCAAACCCTGATTAATTCCAAAATTAGGTTAATTACTGGATGAATTAGAGTAAATGTAGCATTCCAATTCTTTGCTCCACTGCTATGTTGCGGGTTCATGTTCCTCTTGGTTTTGGTTGTTGTTTTTTTGTTTGATTTGGTTTTGTGGTGGTTTTGTTTTCTTTTCTCTTTTCTTCCTTGGGAGACTTAAAGCATATTCTTGACTGTATATCAGTATAGCTTCAGGTGAAAGATAGAAGTAGAAAACATTTAATTTAGATGTACTTCTAAAAAAAAGTGTATTTTTTGAAATACCTTGAGAAATACCCAGGTCGGACTTCCTCCATGTTCTTCAATAGCCATGATGTGATCTGTTTAGCTTCTTGGAATAGGAACTGACATTTCAGGAATTAGATTCTAAGTGGACAAAGGCATTATTTCTCAATATTTGAGGCTCTGTTTCAGAGGACAAAGCACCAGAGATTAAAATGTTAATTCTAGACCTTATTCAATGACTTTTCCCTCCTGGTGCATATGAGAAGGAGGTGTCTGTTTTTCTGGAGACACTTAAAATGTGTGTTCACCATACAAAGACATACATGCTAGCTACCAGGTTGGCATGATATTGACTACAGAAATAGCTAAAAGAGAGGTCTAAGTTCAGTTCTGAAAGCACTACAATATTTTGTGCTTGGGTCATAAAGTCTTACTGATTAAAAGTGTAATTAAGGTCCTTTATGTATCATACAATACAACTCATATGCTATTACTGTATGTTGAGGTGAAGGTGGATCAAGCACCTTCCAGTGCCACAAGTGGCTGAAAAATTCCCTCCTGCCACAGCTCTTATGCTCTGAACAGAGATCTTGGAAAACTAATGCATGCACCACAGCCTTGCCTCAGATTCAGCAGTGCACCAGTTAGTAATTTTAAAGCCTACCTGATAGACATCTGTCATGGTTTAGGTTGGGTTAGAGTTAATTTTTTCTCAGTAGCTGGCACAGTGTTGTGTTTTGGATTCATATGAGAATAATGATGATAACACACTGATGTTTTGGTTGATGCTAAGTAGTGTTTATCCTAAATCAAGAACTTTTTTTTGTGTGTCATGCTCTACCAGTGAGTAGGTACAAAAAAGAAAAAAAAAGACTGGGAAGAACCATAGCAGTGACAGCTGACACAAACTGGCTAAAGGGATACTTCATATCATAGAACATCATGCCCATTATATAAACCAGGGAGTTACCTGGAAAGGAAACAGATCAGAGTTCAGGAGTGGGATCTGGCACGAATGAGATGCTGGTCAGCAGTATCAGTTTTAACATGCATCACTTGTTGGTTTTTGTTGTTTTCCTTTTTCTTGTCATTATTATTACTATTATTTACTATTATTATTAAATTTTACTTGTCTCAATTATTAAAGTGTTCTTATCTCAACCTGCAGGTTTAATTTTTGATTCTCCTTACTATTCCACTGGGGAGGATGGAGAGGGGGTGGTGAATGAGCAGCTGCATAGTGCTTAGTTGCCAGCTGGGATTAAACCACAACAGCATCAAAGTCATAAATTTGCCTTTGGTTGTTTTCAAATGAATGGCTATTTCTAAAAAGGAAGGCAGAATCCTATAATTTAAAGTGTCAAGGCTTTTTGGATGGTAAAAAAATGTGACAAAATGTACTGCAAGACTTCCATTTTTTTTTCTTATGAAACATTTAGATAACTATGAGTTCTTCACAATATTGGAAAACTCTTTGTTAATACATGTAGTACTTTAAAATTTTTAAATTATATTTCTAAAAGTTTATATTTCTAAAACTTTACTTAACACGTATATATATTTTACTGCCTAAAGTAACCACAGTTAAATTTAAGTAACAATTGCAAAACAAAACAGGGGACTGTATGATCTAACTACAGAAGTCAAACACAATGTGCAATTGTACAGAGTCCCAACTAGTGCAAATCATAGAATTGTAGAATTGTTTAAATTGAAAAGGCTAACATTCTCTTACAATTACTGGTAAATGAGAACACTTAGGAAATATGAATAAGGGAACTCAACAAGTCAATCCATAGAAATTTTATTTTTAGGAGAAAAGCCCATCTTTTTTCCTCTGTTTCTCCATCTCTTCCCCATCTTTCATTACCTCAATGGGAATGCTGCCTTTTTGCAGATAACCATTTAAAAAGTTTAATGTCAATTGCTCTCTTTTTTTGTTAATCATTTCAATTCAATTTCCTAACAAGTGGCTACTGAATTTCCACTTTTTTTTTGTTAATGGAAATTTAATAATATTGGAATTGCTATTTCTACTGAAAGATAAGAGTTCTTCTAGGCTGAATTCTGCTTTGCTCCCAGGTAGGTACTATTCATTCATTTCAGTTTTGTTAGAATAAAAGATACCTTTAGTCACGTAATTCTTTGCATCTGAAGAGAAAGGTTGAAGCTAGCAGCATTTTTCCACATACTGCTGTATACACTTTTTTATAAGTATATGATCACAGAGGCAATTAGGTATCTTTACAATATAAAGAAAAACTGGACTTTGCTGTCCTTGATATTTTCTTTGGTTAGTTGAGGCAGTTCCCTCAAAGGGAATTATGCTAGCTGCATAATTTTACCTTGCTAAAAATTCCACTTGATGGCAAAAGATCTAAAAGTTGTGTACTATGTTGATAAACCTGCAGAGTATATTGCAATGTATTCTATGGTGATATTGCCATACCTCCTATAGATAAGGGGGTCCTGTGTATGCCTGTTTACTTTGTATTGAAATGAAAATTTGAAGACTGTTTATAAATTCTGGGTTGTTCTCAAGACATTTTTTATGGTTTCAAGGCTTGGGAGTGGATTTAGTCAAGGATTTAAACATTTGGTGATTTGAATTTTTAGATGCTGTGTTTATAGAGTGAGATCTAGGACTCCCTATGAGATACTTAAGTTTCCAATGAGCTCTGAAACAGAACTCTTTAGATGTTTCAAGGTAAAACCTAGAGTAATCAAAAGTCACCTAAGCTGTGGTGGGAGGTTCAATTTCAATGGAAGAACAACTGAAAAAAGAAGAAAACCCACATGATGATAGAAAGACAACTAAAATCTCATCCTACTGTGTGGAATTATACTTCTTCAGACAACTGGTGGCTTCAGCACTGTTTTTAGTAGCATATTGATTGGCATGTTGTGGTATGCTATGGACATTTATGTTCAGATTTCCCTTTGGCCACAGAGTCTTCACATTTTTTGGCACTGCAGTTATAATGTGGAAGAGGTGATTCTGCTTGCAAGGGTAGAAAAATTAACCTGTTGTTCTTGAGAACAGTTCATGTTTTGCCTGTTTTTAGGTTAGTCATGTTTGGGTGTCTTTAGGCAGAGAATAATTAGACTCTACAGTAGGATATATATAAACAAAAGATATAGAATTGTTATTCACTGTCTAACACCCACAGAAGATGGTTAAGAATTACCAAATATTAGACTAAGCACTTGCGTGCTCACTACCCCAATGGACGAGGCATTCAAAGAGCCGTCAGCCTTGTGGCTTCCACAGAGGATTCAGTGCCAGAGGACCACCTTGGACCTCCAGCAATAGCTCCACTGATGACATCAATATCTCCTAGCTGGATCTCATCACCCTTGCCTCTCCTGTCTTTGCTTGCTAAGTCTCATACCTTTTCATGCTGATATTTTCCCTTCTGAATCCTTGGGCTACCGATGATCTCACCTAAGCACTCTCATCTCTCACTCTGTCCTTTCTCATCTCTGTACAGCCTTTCTCATATGCCATATAACAGTGGTAACCTCAATTTCTTATTGGACCTAGTCCTGTTTCCTTCAGAGAGTATCACAAGCCTCAGAACTCCCATGTGAGTTTACAGAGAGAGTCAAAGTCACACAGATTTCCTATGAAATGTATTGTGGCACTTGCGAGAGGACAGAAGGAGTTCAACAAATTTGCACTAAAACAGTCTGCCCCTCATTTTTTTTTTTTTATTGAGAACTTTCTGAATTCTCAGACACTAGAGCTGTATTTTCAGCAGATGAAGGTGAAAGGTGCCACTCATCCTAGCTGAGACACCTCACCTAGACAGAACAGAGGTTTCAATAGTTTAAGAAAAGTGTTGTGGGAAGAAAAAAAAAATCACAAAAATCCCTGCCCCATAATGAAGACCCTTCAAAACTAAACTGGGATTTTATTGCTCATTTCCAATTCAACAAGCTGTATAAAGTCTGAGTAGAAAGCCGGGATTTCTAATAACTGAATTCCTTTGCAATTCCTTTAACTGCCGCTGAAATCCTTGTGACACTAATTCTTGCTAGCTTGTTCTTGGCAATGCATTATTGAATCAGGTTGCAATGTGAGATAGCCAGAGCTGAAAACAAGGCGCAGTCATAGAGCTAAGAGGCTGGTTGCTGTAAAATTGGGTGCGTTTTATTTTGAAGGTCATAGTTACTGTCTGTCTGTGCAGAAATTAGAGTTTGTAGTATAATAATTTTCTAGAACTTCTTCGTTCCTCCCACACTAGTTAAGGCACATAATTTTAATTTTTTATTCATACAGAGGGAAAAGGAATTCCAAAGATTTATTTTTTTCTTTGTTTTTGTTTTGGGGGTTTTTGTTTGTTTGTTTCTTTTTTTAAAGAAGAAGATTGGTTATAACTGACAGCTCCTACTGTTCAATGAAATAGAGATTGGAAATAAGTAAAAAAAATAAACATAATAAGACATCGACAGAAACATAATACAGTAATGTATTCAAGTACTTTTTATTTAAATGTCTGTAGACAATTGCAAAATAAATTTCTTTAATATTTTTCATAGTCCATTATTAGTGAATTTCTACTATGCACTAATTTCATCTTTTCACTATGAACTGTGAACTTAAAGTCTGAGAATGTAGCAGTTATTTTATTAATAGTGTCCATAAGTTTGATGAAATATGATAAAATACATAGTTAGCAGAATGATGTTATACATTTTTCAAGCTCTTTGAAAAAAATTATACTGTTTTTCAAGCAGGTTCATAAGAAAGAAAAAACCTTAAAAGATTTTAGGTAGTTCAGGCTCATCGTTTACACTGTCTTTTTCAAAAACATTTTGTATTTTGTTCTCAGAAGTAGCCTTCTAAGTAATTAGTTTTTTTAATGTCTTCATTTTCATTTAAATGCTCAACAATCAGGATAATTAGTATTAATTTGGCATTGTCATATTCTATTAATGACAATTCTGCCACTTATCACTAGCATCCTGCAGGCGCAATGTTATCAGAGAAATATGACTGGTCCACTTTATCACTTTAACCAAAGACTTTAAATGGATATAAAACAGTAGGAAGTGGCATATTCCCAATACAAATTTATGCAATTTCTGATGAAGAATTGTCTCTGAAGTACTGGTGTCTCTGTGTTTAAATTCAGTTTTTGAGTTCCTTCACAATACATATAAAGACTGACTTTCAACAATTTGTTTTGTTCATTATAAATCTGTGGGTCAGATCTGTCTTAGTTCTGTTTCACATGTATAGAATAGTTACATACAGCACCTAATTTAGTTCAAGTACTATTTTACACCTGAAAGTGTAGTGACCATTTTTCCCTGTATTTCTCAAGAGCTAATGGTAGAAGAAGCTGAAGTATATTTTTTTGAGAGAAGTATCTTGGTCAACTAAAGGAAAGTGACTTCTTCTCTGTCAGCACAATTATGTATCACTACATATAACTCACTCTTGGGAACCAGGTTGTACTCATTGCCTTAAGGAGGATGCAACAGCGGCTCTTCAGAAACATATATTGCTTGTTTGGAGGTCAGAGAAGCAAAAAAAAAAAAGCAACAACAAAATCTCATTTATCCATTTACGCTGATGTCCTTATTAACAGTGTAGTGATACCATATACATTAAAGAACTTTTACTCTGAGTTTGACTTCTGGTTAGAGCCAATTCCATATATCACAGTGAGCTATTTCTGATGCTTGCCCCTGCAGTTTGCATTTATTAGGGTTATCGTGGTCTTATCTCTTCAACTTTTGCAATTACTTCATTCAGATTTTTCCATGCCATTATGGTAAGATTAGCTTTTTCAAGGAATCAGCACTAAAATTCAAATATTATTCAATACCATTTCTGCCTTGGAAATCCTAGATAGAAACTCATGTGTTTGCCACAGGTTCCTCCATGAATACAATGTCTTTGGAGCATGGTAGACTTGCTGTCTGTGTGCAGAGCCATTGTATCACGTGCACAGTGTACTGATGTTTCCCAGAAGCAACAGGCTCACTATGCCTGTGCTGAAAAGTTAATCTTTATGTGCACAGTGAACATGTCTGGAAATTTTGGACATCCCAGCTGGGGGCGCAAACTTCTCCAGTTCCCAGACAGAGAAAATTTCTTGACAGAAAAGGGAGGACATGTCTGAGGAAATCCAGATGTAATCTGGTTCTAGCTAAGATTGAAATGGAAACTGAAAATACCCCAAACCTACCAGGGTCAGTATTTAGCTACTTTTTCCTTCTTTGGGAATTGAGTAAAAACTCACTATAATTAAAAAAATATTACAGTAAATTCTCTTCCCCTGACTATTTCCCTTTTTCTGACAAGAATTTTCTGAATGGTCTTACACTTCTCTGATCCTATTTCCCAGCCATATTGTTCTTTTATCCCATGCCTTTTTAGAGTGCCTATCAAATGTCTTTGTCATTGTATTTCTGAGATTATTTCAAGTTGTTCTTATTTACCTATTATTTAAATGACACATTAAAAGAATTCTGTTTTACATTCCTTCGCTTAAATTTTTTGCTCATTTCGTGATCTGTTACTTTCAAGCAAGTGTAAGGGCAGATTTTGGATGATTTCAGAATGATTAGTTAATCTAGCATACCTTTAATGATATTGCAATATTTGATTTGTCATAGTCTGAACTCAGTGATGCATTTAAAGAAACTCTCATTAACTACAGTGGATTTAACTTTGGGTTTCTAACTGATGTAACTACATCTTGTTGTACTCCTCTATACACCTCTACCTTCTCCAAAGTATGTGTGCTATAGTGTTGTGCTTTAGCCCCAGCCAGCAGCCAAGCACCACGCAGCTGCTCATTCATTCCCCCCCCAACAGAATTGGGGAGAGAATCAGAAGGGTAAAAGCTAGAAAACTCATGGGTTGAATTTAATGGGGACAGTTTAACGGGGAAAGCAAAAGCCACACACACAAGCAAAGCAGAATCAATTCACTGCTTCTCGCAGGCGGGTAGCTGTTCAGCTGTCACTAGGAGAGCAGGGCTCCATCACGCATAACAGTTGCTTAGAAAGACCAATGTCATCACTACAAATATCCTCCCCTCTCTCCTTCTGCCCCCCACTTTTTATACTGGGCATGATGTCATATGATCTGGAATATCCCTTTGGTCAATTTGGGCCACCTGTCCTGGCTGTGTCTCCTCCCAGCTTTCCATACATCTCCAGCCTCCTTGCAGTATGGCAGGATGAAAAGCAGAAAAGGCCTTGGCTCTGTCAAGCACTGCTCAGCAATAACAAAAACATCTCTATATTATCAACCCTGTGTTCAAGACAAATCCAAACCACAGTCCCATTCCAGCTACTGTGAAGAAAATTATCTTTATCCCAGGCAAAACCAGCACACATAGTTTAAAAACAAAACCACAAAATAGCAAACTCTATAATCCCTTAAGAGAATTAAAGGAGCAAATCTGGAATATTATATATATATCATATTATATATACTCTGTGTATTATCTTAGCAAATTTACATTATTCCTATTATTCATATTCCTGTGAGGGTGGTGGGGCACTGGAACAGGTTGCTCAGAGAAGCTGTGGATGCTTCATCCCTGGGAGTGTTAAAGGATGGGTTGAATGGAGCTCTGACCAACTTGGTCTAGTGAAAGGTGTTACTGTATAGGGGGGCTGGAACTAGATGATCTTTAAGGTCCCTTCCAACCCAGGACATTCTATTATTCTACAGTTATTGTGCCTCTTGGCAACAAAAAATGTTTTCATATTCCTGACTTTGGACACTACCTTCCTGATACCAAGAGGAATTTTCCTTTTTTTAAATATCTATTTAATTGTATTTTCTTTTACTTTTCTATCTTAACACCTTCAATCCTTATATAGATGTTTCTGTAGGGTGTTATAAAAAGATTTTTGTTAGAAAATATTAGACATATCGGCTGAAGTCTCTCTTGCATAAATCTCGTAACTGAGTCTATATCTCTCTATATCTCTCTATTCATATATAATATTTCTAGAGTCTACAAGGACATCTTAGTACATATTATGCAGATGAATCTGTTATTTATGGAATGGGATCAGTTATTCCCTAGGTGGTTGTAAAACTGCAATCTCAGTTTGACAAGAGACAAATTGGTATAGAGAAAACAAATTATTCTCAAGTCTTTAGAAACCTAAGTGATGTTGGAGCATGATAACATGGTAACTAAATTGAGGAGATGATGATTTAATCATTCAAGACCAAAAATCTTGTTTTGAATAGTGCTTGCAAACTTCAAGTCATCATCTTTTTGATTTTATCCCTGAACAGTTTTAACCTCTGGACAGAAAGCTCCATCAGCTACCAGAAGAGGAATTGATATGTTGATCTCACTTAAACTTTCTTTTAAGAATGACAATTCTCCAACAATTAATAACCTTCTATAGTGGAAAAAAAAAAGGCATGACTAGCATGGATTATCTGGTTGAGGAGAAATAAAAAACAAAAAATACATTGCAGAGAATAAACACAAACCTTAAAATAATTACTTTACATGCACATGTGGAATGATAAACATGTCTTTAATGGTATGATATCTGTTAAGCCACACTATATAATAATAATATATATATAATGGCCAGTCTTCGCGAACGAAGATTTGGGGAAAGGTCTTTTACCTTTCCAGCCTGCGCAATGGATTTTTTAGGTGAGACACAGCCTGCGCTGAACTGAGCCCACCCTTTAATCCTAAGGTTCATCTGCCGGGGCCAAGCAAGCTTGGACAATGGCAGTGAGGTCCTCAGGACGTAGGTTTGTTTAGAGTGACCTTCTCATAGATGGATGGCCTCACAGGGCTAACGGGCTCCATCTGCCCGGGGAACTGGCTGGATTCGAACCTGCGTTGCAGAGGTGAGAGTCCTGCATGCTAACCACTAGGCCACCAGGGGTCTATATAAGCCACACTAATGAATTCAAATAATGACAATTTTCTTTCTCTTACTGCTTTCAAACTATGTAACAGTTGCCATTGTCCAGAATTATGACATTCTAGTGAATATATTTCAAAAAAACTGTTTGACTGAATTTTAATTTCTCGTGAGAGAAACAGTGAGTAAAGAATTTTTATGATAATGTCCCATGAATTATGTACTTTTTTTGGTACATGACAAGACTATGACAATGGCACAAATTGGGTTTGTGATTGGTCACAAATTGGGTGATCTACATTACATATTTCCTTGAATAAATTTAAAAAAACCCCAGTTTTTCTTATTATTAATTCATGTGAGTTTAGGGTGTGTCTCTTTGGTAAATTATTTGTAATATTCTCTTTATTGCACTAGGGAATTTTGAAGTTTGGAGCTTGTTTATCTTTCCTTTAACAATCACATTTTAAGATATCTGCTTCATGCTGTCTTCCATCCTAAAAGATTCTACTATCTTTCCTTTATTTCTTCTCCAGCTATCTGGCATATCCTATAGTCCAGTTTACCAATATTTGGCAACTCAAAATACAGGCGTACATTTGACAGATTTAAATCCTGTGTGCACTAGCCAATATCTTTATGGAAGAATTCAGGTTGAATTATTCTATTCCGAAGATTCTATTCCAACCTCTGACTCAAAGCAGGAATAACTGTGGGATCAGACCAGGTTTCATAAAGTATTGTCCAGCTTGGTCTTGAAAAATTTATTACAAGGATGGAGCCTGACCAGCTTCTCTAGGCAACATATTCCCACTTCTTTACCAACCTTGTTTCTCCTTATATCCAATAGAAACATATGCTACTCTTCTCTCCTCTTACCATATATCTATGCGAAGAGTCTGGCTCCATCTCTTGAGGACCTCTCTAGGGTGGCTGTGAGATGGCCCCAAAGCCATTTCTGCTCCAGGTTGGACAAGCCCTGCTCCCTCAGTCTCTCCTCATGGGGCTACCACTCACTTTAGCCCCAGCTTGGTGTCCTCTGCTGAACTCACTGAAATTTGTACTGTTCTTCCAAACTGGATGAACACAGTATGATTTAGGTATGATCTATCACTATCTTCAAACTATGTGACAGGGCTCATTACTGGCTCATGTCCAGCTTTGCAGTCTAGCAATACCACCAGCCTCTTTCCCCAGAGCTGCCCCAGTCTCTGTCCCTGTCTGTAATATTGTAAGAGGTTATTCCTTCTTGGGTGCAAACTTTGCATTTGTCATTGAATAAGAAATGTATGAGAGTTATATTAGAAATAAGAGGGACAATTTACAATGGTGGTTGGTGTGGTTTGAATCAGCCAATCATCTTTTTATCAATTTTGAAAACATCATGCAATGAAAGGAATACTATGTCAGCAATACTGAAGACTCAGAATTTCTTCTCCTTCTCTCTATCACTTAGGTGTTAAGCCATTCAAAAATAATAAAATCTACTGTCCTTCCTGCCATTTAAAGTTCTTAATTAATTTATTGAAGTACAAAATTCAAGTATTAATACCATAACAGAGCTTGTTCTTTTACACCCTGATTTCCTCCTCATCCTCTTGTTTTGCAGCTCAAAAAAATTACTACAGCTGTAGAAGGGTAAGAGAAAAAAATGGTCTATATTTAGTGTTCTTCTAAAGACAACATTTTTGTAAGTAAATTTGTCAGATTTTTTTAATGATTTTGAATTTTATAACTACAGAGATTATTCATATATCAGAACATACATAGTTCACTCAACCAAACAGGAAAATTGAATATCAATCAGAAGATTTTAAAAAAAAATTGGTAACACTTAAATTCCTCATTGCAATCTTGCAAGTACAGAAATCATATCCACTGAGGCTTATATAGCAGTAGAACACCCAAGGAATTCTTTAGTATCTCCTGTATATATGGTCCAATATGATTGAGTCAGTTTTCAGTACTTGGTCAGAGTGCAGAGTATGTCAAGCAATATTATAAGATTAAGAACATTGCAACCTTAAGAGCAAATACTCTCCCTTCATCTACAAAAGTAATTTAGGTATTGATGGATCCCAGTTGTTGTATTTCCTATCACATTAACCTAAGATATATACAGATGAAAATTTATGGCTAGAATTTAAGTAATTTGTTTTGAGCAACTAAATAACCACTATTTTTACTTAATTTTAATGATAATGATGTATAAATATAGAGTTGAAATGTGTGTTTTGTTAGCAGATTAGTCAGGTTAGTTAGTTTTATAAGAACAGTGTTTTGCAAGTTTCCCAAACTATCATTTAAAATAATTTGAGAGTTGAAGTAGTAGAGCTTAATGTCTTCAGGGAGAAGAAAGCTGGAGAGAAGAAAACAGTAGAATTATGTTTTATTTTTTCTGTTTAGTAACAGATATACTGACTATAATGCTTTTCCAAAAAGAGGATGAAGTAGGAAAGAAATGTGAAGTAGGAAGGAAATGTGATTTATTTGAATCGTCTGTGCCTCATACATAGGAAGACCTGGAGAATTAGAAAGAGTACCCAAAGTCACTCAGAAGACAACCATGTTGTAATAGTCTGTTCAGCAGTTCTCTTAAAGAGGCATCACTGTCATCCAGCAGGGATGAACATCTGTATACTTGAAGATCATGAGTTGAGGGCAGACAATATAAATATATGCTGGAATTATTGCACGGAAGCAGTTTATCATGATAGGGAGAAGAAATTTGGAGAATATATAGCACAGTATGGGTTCTTGTGGAATTTCTTATTCAAGCAGAGTTGTCTGAAACAAGGCAGCTGGAAACTGAAAGAGTGAATGCAGCTAGCAGTAAGCCATGGGGGTTTGATTTGCTGATAAGAGACAAGCATTTGTATTTTTTACTTTAAGAAAAAAGAATTTTTCTTTGCATGCTTTTAAGAAATTCAGGAGAGACATGGTACATTATAGACCATGTAATTAGTTAAATACTATAAGATCAAAGGAGAAAGTGTGATCTTAGAAATATACACTGAGATGAAAAAGTATAAATATTAGCCAAACTATATTAAAAAAGCCTAATTTTTTTGTCCAAAATGTAATTTCATGAAGTTACGTAATAATACTACTGCATTCCCAAATTCTTGGTCAGGGAGAAAGAAGAAAAAAAAAAACCCTTTTTTTAAACATTAATAATGAGCCTAAGGTGCTTGGCACTGTTAGGCAAAGTAATTTATATTTTATTAAAGTCTTACATGTCTCTTAGTGATATAAAGTTCACCAAAATTTATTTAATTGAAATATTCTTTTGGGTTACAGACTTTCTCTATTTGTCTATGTCTCATGTAATGTCTGAGGAATAAGCAAACAATATATTGTTAGGTTTGTCATTTCAGGCTTGAAAATACCTTTATGTGCACAAGAAAATTCACTCCAAAAGCAGACAAAAGAACATGTAGACCCAAGTAGAGAACTCAGAAAAAAATTGATCAGTTGGGCAAAAAGGTGACAAGGGCCACAGAAATTCAGAGAAGAGTTGCTCTTAAATAATGTTAAGGCAAGCAAGACATCAGAAATTGCTGCCCGAAGACAAAAGTCAATGTGTTTAATTGTTGTGGGTTTTTGTTAAACCTTTAATACTTTCACTTGTAATGATAAAATATGCTTTGTATGTACTGGGTTTTTTAAAACTTTTTTTGGATATGATTCAAGGAAAAAAGCCCACCCCAATTTAATGTAAAAAAATTATGGCTATACAGTAAAATTAAAGACAGACAGATATGGAGAATTAAATCCCTGTCTGCCCTTAATAATTGCCCTTGAATGTAATCAAGAAACATTTTATATCTGAAGTTTAATGTTATTAATGCTTCATGAAATACAGTGATTGGAGGGATAAAGGGAATACACGTGAAAACTCACATAAGGTTGGTATTTTTATGAAGGTGAATAAATGCATCTTCATTTCCTTACACTGTTTTGAAGAATACGCAGATTTTAATCTACATAAGAAAATTAAATTCATGCCCACAGCATTAAGCTTCTAATATCTTCTACATTATTTATATTTGTACTTATGAATCACTGAACATAGCTGCCAGAAAAATCATACAAAAAGCCAGTCATGTTTAGTACGCCACCAGTTGATCTATAATTTGTT
Source organism: Neopelma chrysocephalum (assembly GCF_003984885.1). NCBI lineage: Eukaryota > Metazoa > Chordata > Aves > Passeriformes > Pipridae > Neopelma > Neopelma chrysocephalum. Next base: position 29,454,240 of record NW_020897694.1, on the reverse strand, counting down.
AGCTAGTGGATAGAGTACCTTGCTCTCTTGGGAGAAGAAAACTTAAAACTACTATTTAACAAACAAAACAAAACTTGGCTTCGATGATAGCCATGAATGCAACTCTACATGAATTGCTTATGCTGTGGAGGGAGTGGTCAAAATGTCCACAGCTTACTAAATTTCATGGGGTTTTTTTGGTAAGAAAGCATGCAGTAGCCATTGAATTGACATTGTTGAGACCAATTTTAAGACAACTCCATATTAGAGAAAAAAAACCACAAAAATTGGAAAAGTTTGTAGAAGGCAGAGGAATAAAATAACAAAGTCTCTGTGCTAAGAAGATAGCTTATAGGGGATTTTGCTTGTTTTATAAGGAACAGTTAAACAAGGGGATGACAATAGGTAGAGAATACTGTTGTAATGAAAATATCCTAAATTTGCTTTAGGTCTTTGAAAAATTTAGTTGTCTGCTTATAAACAGAATTAGTTCCGATAAATCTGCCGTTGTTATTCAGAGTGATGACTTCGAATAACATTCAAAGCCATTAGGTCAAGTTGGGAATTTATACTAGTTCTTCTTTTCAGACTTTTAACTGAAATATCATGATAACTGCTGAAGCCTCTGAAGTAATTGCCATTAAAAATACATCCATGGAATGAAGGTGTTGATTGGGTCATATTTAAAACAGATATTTGTTCATTATTAGTCTTTAAAATATTACTTCAGCCAGAAAGTTATCACCATCCTCCCAATAAAGATACATCCTGTCTTCTGTAATTTTGTAAGAGTATCTGATCTGCAATTAACTTAGCTGATTTTGAAAAATCAAGAGTCATTCAATGCTGAAACTTTCTACCATGACCTAAAGCTGTAAGAATATCCACTGGGAGAAAATTATATAAACTGACTATCCAGAAGAGTTGGAATTGCTTAATTGGTTCCAATTCCATTTTATATACTCTCCTTCCTTGCTATCTCTTTGAAACACACTTTAGAAGACTTCTCAGTCTGGCCATTCACGAGACTCTCTGGTAGTCAAACTCCCAAGGCCAGAGACCGGCACTGCTGAGTCTGAAGCCCTTTTGCAGCAGGTGGCTCATCTGAGCCGATGGGTGCCTCGCTTGACTCCACACGCACACCCCTCACACACACAGTCAGACCAGGTTTCTTTACCAACCCCAGATTTTCCTACAACGGTCTCAGATGTCTTGTTCCATAAAGCAGTTTATTCAAAGCACAGTAACATAGAAACAGCCCCAGCTGTTTCCTCTGAGGAGGATCCCCAACAAAGAAACCCCTGGGCTTTTATACCCTCACAGGGCTTTTATACCCTCACGGTCTACCCGCACACAAGTCTCACTCTCTCCTGAGTTTTCCGCTCCTGCTGTGCCTCTCAGTGTCCACCCCCCTAGTGCTGTTGCCACGGTATTTGTGATCTTTGTTAACCAAAGGGTTGGCAGTTCACAGCCTCTTGTCTTGGGTTCCCACCCAGATCTCAATCAGCATCTCAATCTCCCTTTTAATCTGCAGTTTGCAAACCTGCACTAGATGTATTCCCCAACACTAAATTTCAGATAAATTCAAATAAACGGTTACCCGTTAAGCAGAAAGGGAAAATAATCTTTAATAATTTGCTGTTTGCTAAATAATTGTCAAAATTGTTCATCAACATGGTACTAAATTATAACAATTCAGGGTGGTGCAAAGTATACTCCTTTGTTAAGGTTTAACTGTCCTTTTCCTCCAATTGCTCAGCTACACAAGGAGAAAGATGTTTTCACTCCTCTCTGCTTTACAATTTTATTGCAAGCGTGAAACTTTGCTCAGGAAAAGGGAGGGAGACAACCAGATGAAGCAGAAAAGAACATGGTGTAGTTGCTTGATGCAAACAACACTCTCCTGAGAGGTGGAAAATGTGAACTTTGAGTTCTCTAGGCTTTATAAGATTTTAAACACAGGATTGCTCTTTTAACATAAAGTACTCCTTTTCTTCCACTTTAGAAGACAGTAACTGAGCTATGTACTATCTGAGAATCCCACTAGTCCTTGTGAATTAAAAGTTTGCTACAAAATATTTCTTAGGGTCAAGCTTCCCTTCTCATTCCTCTTTAAGTCAAGAACACTGATAAGGAATTAAGATGCTTGGATTGTCACACTTGGTGTTAGTTTAGGTGGCCTGGGCTGGCACTGCTGGCCAACATAGGCTGACACAATACTCATGCTCTTCTGAAGCAGCAATTAAGGGTGACAGCAGGATACTGCAGCACACCAGAAATATCATCAGATGCCTACGGTCAGGCACATGAATCTACATCTGGGTTTAACCAGGTGTAATAAACTGGAGAAGGAGTCTTAGCCAATTTTAGGACTGCATGATTAGAAATGTTTGATGAGGAAGAGTTTTGGCTTGGCCAAGTAGAAAGAAGCAATATGTTAAATTAGTAGTTAAAAACGAATGTTTGGAGCCATAGCCATAAAAGTCTATCTGGTAGTACATACCTAGAATTACCTGTTTCTTAATATGTCGGAGCTCATCTGCTATCAGGTGAATCTACATCATGGACTAATGCTGCAAAAAGAAGGAAAACCACAACTTAATTTTACATGTTTCTTTGTGGTTCTAGGAGTGCAGACCCATATCGAGTTTAGATAGGCATTGAAGATAATGACAGCTGTGGGTTCTAGGCATAAGCTGCACATGCATAGAGTGCTAACTGCTAGAGGACATTACATTCAATTTGCAAGGAGATATCTACAGATGGCTCCCTGTTGGACATCTTCAGCTTTTGTTCCAGCAGGAGGGAAGCTGCTTTGAGAAAACCAGCAGCACAGCTGTGTTGTAAGATTTCAAGTGCAAACTAAATTTGCACTGAAAGGAAACCTTTCAAAGAAACCCTGCAACACACTAAGAAAATAGTGCATCCTCTGTTCAAGTTCACAAATGAGCAAGAGGCTTCTTAGCCTCTGCACTTTGTATATCCAAGTGCTTAGACTCTACTTTGGAACACAGTCTCTGCTTTTGTTCTTTATTCAGACAGATTTTTAATAGTGAAACACACTAAACTTCTAGTTCCTAAATGATATAGTTATTAGTTCAGGTAATCTAGACTCTTCTTTCCATTTTATGAATTTTAAGTTTGAGGTTATTTGTATTCCATTTCAACAGAAGGAGTAGAGATTGCCCTCCTTCTTCCATAGACAATTACTATTTATTTTTTAAATGTGCACATGCTGTCACACCTGAAAAGAAAAAAAAAACCTTTTGCAGGGCTCAAAAAAGTGTTTATTGATTCCTTTTTCCTTCAGGGATGGGGTTGTTCTAAATCCTTTATGAATATAACAAAATGCCCTGTAGGCCTCCATGCCTCAGCTTTGAACAAATATTGCATTTTATATGCACCCTGAACACAGTATTTCTTGCTGGCTATCTATTTGCAGGTTGTTGTCCATTCTACAGTTTTCTTGCCTTAGTTTAGACTCTAACATGGAGACACTGAAGTCTCTATTCATTTCAGAAAGAATAATCTCTAACAGATTGGAAAACATGTGACAAATAAGCACCATTTTCTTTATGGGTTCTTTCCTTTATAGTCTCTTCCTCACGCTTATTTTTAATCTATAGGGCTAGATGGTTCCCCGTGTTACTTAAAATTCAGGGACCTTTAGAGTTCATGATAACATCACTCAAAACAAGAGCAAAAGAAAGATATATATTTAAGAAGGATTTTATTAGTAATAGTTAGTTTATTATCTTACAAGAAAATGATTGTTTTTCAGCTTGTCAGAGGTGTTAATTGCAAACTGTATATTTAAATTATTATTGGCACACATTAGTGTGGTACATCTGGTAGAAAAAAGATGATATCATTCTTAGCCATTTCTGTAGCACAATTTTTTCCTAATTACTCTGTCATTAATCTGAAAAGCCAAAGAGTTGGTATTCATACAAATAAAATGGAATCTTGGTTGCTACCCTGGGGAAGTTGTTTTTTCCTTTACATGATCCTTTTTACTTAATATCAACACTAGTACCAAAATTAGTTGCATGCCACTTAAATATGTGTAACCAGCTGTGGATGTATTTTTTAGTATGCTGCATGAAAAAGTTTTTCCTTTTCTTGAGCTATAGGTGTTAATTGGTATCTTTGTATCTTGCTAATTAAGTTCTAGCAACACCTTTTCCTTCTTGCTTGCCCTGAATTTAATGAGCTCCCTTGTTGTAATAATTTATTAGATAATTAGATAAAACACACCAAAAAAGTTTTTTAGGGGAACTCTGAATAAGAAAGTTCAACAGATTTTAGAGACAACACACAAAACACAAATAACCAATATCATATGTTGTTCACAACGAAATTTGTTATATTAACATGCAAATGTTTCTGATTGTGCAAGTGTATATTTTATTGTTAGACAATGTCAGACAGATATGTTAAGCTATCCATTGGTTCTGAGAAGCAGAGCAAGAGCATATAACTAAAATTGCCTTCAAAAACCTGCCATGGTCCGGGCGGGAAGGAATGGGACTGAGACAGCAATAAGGGTCACGACACAAGGCAGAAGGTCGAAGCTATCTCTCTTTATTCAGGGTGAACATGGTTCACCTGAACCATGTTCACCCTGAATAAACCTAAGGTTTGGGTAGGAGCTGGAAAACTAGGAGGAGCATGGGATAGACAACCAGGGGAACAAATGAAGGAGAGAACCTGGGAAAAGAGGGAGGAGTTTGGGAGGAGCTGGGGAAGATTGAGGACCAATGGGAGCTTACTCCACACTGCAGCATATTCCAGCCAATCAGAGGGAGGAGCAGGGAAACAGGGAGCAAGCAACTCTGGGCAAGCCTGGACATGCCCAGGCAATGCACATAAATGGGGTGTTATATTAACAGTTTTTAAATCCCATTGAAACTTCAAAGTCCATGCAATAAATTCTTCTCAATTATCATAAATTCTTCTCCATGCTTGAAATCTTTCCCAGTCCGATTCTGTGTCCTCCACAGGGTATGTGTTGTCTCAATTTTTCAGTCCATTCGGAATAAATTTTCAAAAGCATTAAAGAATTGCGAAATTTAGTCAATAATATCTGAATCTCTCCAAAAATCAGCACAGACGATTTATTTGACAAAATGAGTTTACCAAATCTTCCTAACTGGTCTAAGCAACTACTTTTGATTTGCTTTACAGTTTTAATTACTCTGTTTGTTTTGTTATTAACGATTTCCTGTGTTGTAACCTGTTGTAAAAAAGTAGTCACCCAAGACATCTTCCTAGCCGAGCACGATAAAAACAAAAAAGGGGAAGATGTGGAGGGCACCTTGTGTTGTGACCCTTATTGCTGTCTTGGTCCATTCCTTCCCCCCGGACTGTGGCAAAAACCCCACAGAAGTCCTTTCAGACTTATAGGAATAGAGGACTGGAAGGGCTTTGTATGTCATCTTATCTATTCCCCAACCTAGGGAAGTATCAACCACACATTTCATCCAAGATTTTTCCAACTCACTTTTGAAAGGCCTTGGTTATGGATATTGCAACTTCCATAGGCAATTTACCTTAGTGCTTTGTTATCCCTAAGTTAATTTCTTGTGGGATCAAACTCAATCTCTTATTTAATTTAATACTATTTTCCCATAAAATAGATAACTCATTTTCTTTCTTCTTTCAATACCTAAACTGTAGGTCATCCTTTTCTCTAGTTTTCCTTTTTTATGTTAAACCATATATTTACTTCAATCTTCTAATAGATCTTGTTTTCTAGACCTCTGATCATTCTCCTTTAGTCTGTACAAAATTTACCTCTCTTGAAGTACATATAAAAAATTAGAGAAAATTTATTCATTCTTAGGAAATGGCTTCCCATGTGTTCTTCTTATGGAATTTGCTCTTATAAGAACAATATTATTCCCTTGTTTCTGTTTATATTGTTGGTTATTTGCTTTTTTTCTACAAAACCACTTCTGAATGAGCTGTTCCTTGCACTGCATTCAAAATCGTAATGTTCTCAGAAAGTGTGCTTGTCTATACTGAGTTCATCTTTATTTTTTATTTTTTAGTCTGAGTCATTCCTTCCATTTACTAAGATCATTCTGAGATCAAATCCAGTCCCTTTTAGACAGACTTTTGCAGACCTTTTAGGTCTATATGATCTGCATGCTTAACAAAGCTGTTCACTGATCAATCACTTAGGAGGAACTACTGGTAGATCCTGTCTTTGCACCATTCTTCCATTTTGGTAGCAAACTGCACAGTAACAGTTATGGTTTGACTGAATTATCTTAATGACTATGAAATGATTCTAAGACAATAGTTAGAAATAATGAACATAAAGGTTTTTATTCATGTCAAAAGATTTCCACCAGTACTATGTCACTATTCCTGCCCAATCTTTCAGTGGAAATATCATTTGAGATGTTATCAAATATAGACATGACGGTCCTATTACTTCTTCATTGAAATGGCCTGCTATCTGCTGTAGAATAAAAATATACTGGTTTAACTTGATTTTATTTTCTTTTAGGAAATGGTGTTTGACACCATTATTTTCTAGGTATTGATTATTGGTAATATTGCATTGAAGATGACTGATTTATAATTGTTTGTCTTTATGTCTTTCACTTGAAGATACTAATTTTGTTTGCCTTTCTCCAAGATCTCTTGAACATTTTCACTTAGAAGAAATTGCTTCAAACATTTTTAAGAATGACAACAATCAAACTTTGCAGTATCAACCAACTGTAAAACTCCCATTTCATTTCAGCAAACTCTAGCTTGTAAGATCATAACACCATAATGATATGAATTGTGTTAACCAGCTAAAATACATTAAGCTCTTCTAATGAAAACTAATTGAAAATGAAAATTGAACACTGTGTCTTAATTCTATCAGAAATAAAATATAATAGAAATTTGTCTTTCAATTAAGAGTGATATATTTCTTAAAAGCTACTTTTTGTGTCTGAAATATTAATTGCATTTTGCTTCATGTCTTCAACTTCTTGTTGATTGGTTTTTGGGGTTTTTTTTGAGGTTGTTTATTTTTTTGTGGTGGGTTTTTTGTTTGTTTGTTTGTTTTGCAACAGCTTATCTGCAGTGTTCCTTTAGACTCTTCAGTAATCTTAATTTGTTCCTTCCCTATGTATATTTTCTTGGTATTTTTCAAATCACTGAAGAGTTCATTATTTAATCAACAGGTAACATAATATTATTTCTTTCTTTATTAAATCTATCAAACTATGTTGTTAGTGTAAATCATGAGATGCAAGATGAAGCAGAATCTACTCTATAGTTCAGTTTTTTGAAAGTGATGCCTAGTAGACTTTCTAAGCATATCTAACAGTCTTAGATAGCTATCTCAGACATTTGATTTATAAGCTCATAGTTAACATAATCATGTTTTGGCTCATGTCACTTTAAAATAAAATGTATGACTACATCCACTATCTTTTGACTGATTCAGATGCCACTGTTCAGGACTGAGTATGAAATACTCTTCAATCATACTCTTCAGGCATAAAGTTGTTTTCTGTTCAGCCTCAGTTACAGGTTCCCAGGCACTGCTCTCCCTCTTTTCCATACTCTCTAAGCATTAACATTCAAAAGCCAGCTTGTTTTTGTAGAATACAGATTCAGCCTCAAGACAGGAGGGTGACTATGAATGAAAATTGAAGGTTTTTTAATAGAACATGTATTTCATATGTCTTTTGTCCACTCAGGATGTTCCTCCTCTGCATACCTTTTCCAAGTGGATTAGTTTTATGAATGATGATCTACCATAACGTTGGTTGGCCATACTTGGCAGCCTTGCTGTGGTCAAAGAGATTCTTGTTTCCACTTGGTGGTCTGACCTTTGAGACTGTTCAAAATAAACCAAAATCAACCCCTAAACCACCACCACCACCACCAAAAAAATCACTTGTTTTCTGTTTCAGTGAGAATTCTTTCAGACTTCAATGTCAAAAAACCTGCATAAAATAGAGCAACAGAGGATTGTTCCTGAATGTTAAACAAATAATTTGAGTATTATATTTCACTCTTTATCACACATGGTTTATTTATAAAGTCTCTAAAGGTTATAAGGAGTTTCAGAAAATATTTGAAATAGTATGTCAGGCTTCCAAAGGTTCCAAGAGATTTAGAAATGCATACATTTAACAGCATATTTAGTTACTTATAACAATTTAATTATTCTCTTTTAATTTTAAATAACCATTTTTTATATGTGATGGCATATTTTGAAAAAAAATTAAAAAAGAATAAAAAATTAAAAGCTTATCAAGACTGCAGTAATTAAAACTCCCAAAATTGCAGCGAGGCCTCCCGGGGAAAACTCTCTGCATAAATGGCTATTTTCCAAGCGCAAAGGATACCTTCCACTTCACCAGGTTGCTCAAAGCCCCATCTAGCTTGCTTTTTTCAAGGCTGGGGATGGTGCATCCACAAGTTCTCTAGGCAACCTGTTGCAGTGTTTCACCACCCTCCCAGTAAAGACTTTCTTCCTTATACCTAAACTAAAACTACCTTCTTTCAGTTTAAAGCCATTCGCCCTTGTCCTATCACTACATTCCAGTTCTCTTGTAGGCCCCCTTTAGTTACTTTAAGGCTGCTATGAGGTCTCCATGAATTCCTCTCTTCTGAACAACCCAAAGTCTCTTGGCCTGTCTTCATACATGCAGTGCTTCAGTCCTGTGATCATCTTCATGGCCCTCGTCTGGACTACTTCCAATAGGTCCATGTCCTTCTTATGCTGGGGGCCACCAAGCTGGACACAATACCCCAGGTAGGGTTTCATTAGAGCAGAGCAGAGGGGCAGAATGACCTCCCTCGAACTATCCATGCTGCATTTGATGCAGACCAAGATTTGGTTTGCTTTCCGGGCTGCAAACACACATTTCTGTCTCACATTGATCTTCTCATCCAAAGCCACCAAGTCTTTCTCCCCAGGGCTTAATCCATTCTCTGCCTAGCCTGTATTTATGCTTGGGGTTGCTCTGACACAGGTGTAGGATCAAGGTCCCTCTGGATGGTATCCCTTCTCACAGTGTTGACTGCACCATACAGCTTGGGATCATCAGCAAACTTGCTGAGGGTGCTCTCAATCCCATGAATATATATATATATACACATGATCAAGTAGCTGTCTTCTTCTTAGAAAGCCAGGCAAAAAAAGTAAAGTTTCTTTCTTCTTCCACTCCTTAAAAAAGATAGAGACATTTTTCCAGGAACTGTAGTAACAGGAAAAGGATTGATGGTTTGAAACTGAAAGAGGTTAGGTTTAGGTTAGATATAAGGAAGATATTCTCTATGATTAGGGTGGTGAGACTCAGGAAGAGGTTACCCAGAGAAGTTCTGGATGTCCTATGTCTGGCAGTGTTCCAGATCAGGTTGGATGAGGCTTTGAGCAATTTGATCAAGTGAAAGATGTCTCTCTGCCCATGGCAGAGGGGGTAGAATTATTTCATTTCTGAAGGTCTCAGTGCTATCTATTCTATGATGAGTCTGATATTCTGGTTTGTCCTGGTTTTGCATTTCTGTAGAAAGTTAGGTATTTTTGGTACTGTTATGTTGTGTCAGATTTGTATGTTATTATTGGCATAGTTGCCTAGGTTACTGGCCTTAAAAAATTTTGCTTTCCAGAAGCTTTCCCAGTTCTCCCCCTCAACTATGTACAAAGATGAGTCATTTTTCAAGTAACTCCCCCTTACCCACCCATGATATTCAGCTTTTCCTCATGATGCTAACAGTTACCCCTGGCTGCTTTTTAGAATCGTAGAATCCTTTAGGTTGGAAAAGACCTTTAAGATTATTGAGTCCAACCATAAACATAACACTGCGAAGTCCAACTAAACCATGTGACCATCCATCAATTAATGTTCAGGAATTCCTCACATCCTGCTTCACAGTGTAACCTAAGGCCAGAGGTGAGACAGCAGCCTAGTCATATTTGCTCAAATATCCTTTTGACTTACATTTGCTATGGCAGAAGCCTGAAAAAAGACTCATGACCACAACCCCTTCTGACTAGTGGTCTACTTCCCACAGACGTTGTTGTCTTTTTATCTTTTGCATTCCATCAACAGTAGAAGGTGGAAAATCACCTCACCAGTCAGGTCCTAGCTGCGTAAATGTGTACTATTGTGGTGGTTTGAAACTCCCAAGGATCCAATTTTTTAGTTCAAGCCCCCCTCCCACAGTCTGCCCCTGTGAGAGGGTTTAGTGATGGTATGGACTTGATATCTTTTTCTCTTCATGTGGAGAGTTTTCAGACAAAACACAACCATTCGTTATTGGGGGAAGGGGAAAATATTTACAAAGGTTTATTTACTCACACCTATATATATATATATTTACATTGAATTAAATTCCTCTTTTCCTTCAATAAAAGTCCAAGAAGGAAAAAGTCTTTCTGTCACTGCACAGGCCACAGTTCCTTTGTTTCAGTTTTTTGTGGCACTGGTTAGTGTCTTTCATTTTCCTAAGGCAGCAGATTTAAGTATGGCAGTCAGGATTTTGGTTCTTACTTTGTGGAAATTTCAACCCCGAGCCCGAGCCTTTGGGGAATTTCCTTGTAGATCTTCACTCCTCTTGGGGTAGAACATTGAAGGCAGCTTTCAGTTCAGTCTTACCAAAGCTCTTTTGCTCTGTCTCAGCTCGCTAGCACGATAGAAGCAACAGCAGCAGCAGCAGAGGGCACGGGCACCTCCTCTGCACTCTGTCCTGGCTCAGCTCTCTCAGAACGACTCCGGGTTTCTGGGCTCCTCTGTCTCACTCTAGCTGCTGCTGCATTTTGGGACTCCCTAAAGGTTTGGAATTCCACCCCTCCTCTTCAACAGGTCTCTGAGTTTTGGGAAATTAATACAGTCTTACCCCAAAACAGCTCTGTTGAGTTTTCCTCTGTTTCGTTGCCAGTTATCCCTCCTGCAGGAACATCTCTGCGTCTTTCAGCCGGCTTCATGTTATCTTGTTGTTATTGGCTATCTTTTTGCCTTTCAGCCATCGCTGTCTCTGTTCAGGACTGCTCCGCTGCTGCTTTCAATGTTTTCTGCTGCTGCTGCTGACAGTAAGGAAATTTTCCCACCTCTTGATTACGGGACCCGGTCCAGCTTTGACACTACACCGTCTCTCTCGTAGCCTCAGTTGGGGCTGGGGGCTCTTGGCCCCCAGAGGGGGCTCACTGGCCCCCTGCTTCCTCGTAGTTCAGATCATGGCTACCAACCTACTAAAAAAAACTACCTCACCACCTTCTCTTCCGTTACTGTTGTTGGTCTTTTTTGCTTTTTCTTCTTTGGGGAAGGAAAAAATTTCAAATTAACTTAAAAATTCAGATTTCAAGGAACTGTACAAATTTAAAATAGAAACATAAATTTGGCAGATTCAGTCTCATCATCACCATGGCGAGGCTTTGCGAATGAAGATTTGGGAAGGGCACTACCCACGTTTGTTGCAAGCACGTTGGTGGCAAAAAAGGCCAATACGAGATAGACATGTCCGGTTGCAAAAGGTACAGCAGAAAGACTCCTTAGATGGTATATTCTGCAAGGCACGATTCTTTCTGTGATATCTTTTCTCCTCAAGGGTGATCCTACATGCTTTCTCAAAGGCATCAGCAGCATTATAGATAGTGTGGAGGCCAGAGTAGACCAGTTATGGTGATCAATGTGGCCAAGGCTGAGATGTTGTTTCAGGGAGTCCTTGTATCTTCTCTTCGGGGCTCCTTTCACGCGGCAGCCGGTGGCAAGTTCACCATAAAGCAGGACCTTAAGGAGGCGGTGATCTTTCATCCTTGAGATGTGCCCTGCCCAACACAACTGTGTTCTCAGCAACATGGCCTCAATACTTGTGATTGCTGCGTGTTCTAGAACAGATGTATTGGTCACATAATCTGACCAGTGGATGTTTAGGATTGCTGATGAAAGCGCTCTAGGAGACGTAGGTGGTGGAGATTCAGTGTAGTCCAGCAGTAAATTTAATAATTTTATGTGACCTTTTCACACCATATTAGCATTATTAAGAGCACTTATTATCTTGGGTAGGTAGTCATGGCTTGTCAGACCTTTTTATCTTCTAGTGTGAGTAGTGTTGATTAGAGCATGGTGATACTAACACCAAGGTCACAGGTTTGATACCTGTACACTCCACTCACTTAACCTGCTCTAGGTGACCCTTCCTTAGCATGGGGATTGGACTAGGTGATCTCCAGAGGTCCCTTCCAACCTTAACAGTTCTATAATTCTGTGATATGTTAGATCTAGCTAACATCTGATCCTTACTTCAGAAGACACTTTTATCCCAAACAGACATGAGAAATACTTGAATATTAGCAATTATTCATGATTATTTTTGGTTGTGAAATAAATAAATAAATAAATAAAGTGTCTTAGGTTTTACTAAATTATTTTTTGATAATTCAATCCCCTCTGTTCTTTAGCCTCAAGAAGAAAATGTATTTTTTAAAATCAAAGAGTTTATATTATCTATCTGCGTATTCTCCCTACAGAGTGCTACTAGATATTTACTTAGTATACTGTGTCTAGTCTCTCGGGATAGCCAGCAGGAAATTTTGCCTTAACTTTTTTTAATGTGAAACCTCTTGGTTTCTCATAGTATCATGTAGAATTTTTATTGTCCCTAGGAAGGTACCGACCAACAAAAATCCAGCACTGGATTTGTCTGGGAGGAGGAGCTTTCCTCCCATGAGCACTAGCCTGGTTTGGTGTAGTTAACACGTGTTTCATGACTGAAAAGCAGCAGTGCTGGTTTGAGACTGCAACATGACCACTAACCCACACTGTGCTGCCTCATTCAGCTCCGCCCCTGAAACTAAATGATTGTTTTTACCATCATAACAAATACTTTTTGAAGACGGTACTTTGACATGAATAGCCTCTATGCTATTGCAAAGCTCGTGATACACTTTTTCATTGTTACAGTTCTCCTTGAATAGCTGCTGATAGAAATGAAATTGGAAATAGTGTCCGTTTCACTCATGACTATTTCAATTCCCTGACGATTTGTGACGGGATGTTCTGTGAACTGTGGTACACAAAGTAAGCTATTTACATTCTGGTTACTAAATCCTTCTTTTCTTCTTGACATTGTGCACCAGGATTGCATATCGTAGAAGAGAAAATATTGCTGAATGTTTATCAGGTTAGATGAAGGGAATTTATCCTAAACTGAACAGTTTTGCAGACTTTGCTCATGCATACATGAAGATGAAGTTTTAGATCAAAGACCAAAGAAAAGTTTCCTGTTTGATTGACTTTTTTTTCTTTACCGAAATGAAGGCTTTGACAAAATAATGTTATTTCTTTCCCTTCCACCCAACTTCTTGGGGCTCAGAGACTGCTCAATTATTTCCTAAATAGCTTCAAGGGTAACAGCAGAAATTCCTACAATTTTCATTGCATATTGTCTTATAAATACATTCGGGCATAATGGTTTTACTTTCAAGATAAAACATATTAAAATATGTTTAATTATTATTATCATACTTGCTCAGCAGTCACAAGAGTTTAATAGTCCAGTGCATCATTGGGTGACCCAGAATCATGAAAAAGAATTTTTTTCTTGCCCAAGTTCAGAAAAATCTGTTTCACTGAAAATGATAGAATCCTATTGCCTTAGCTTGATGAACATTGTATGAAATATTTTATTAGTCACTCTCCTGGTGAATCATGTGACTTTATCTGAATATCTGCCAAATTGATGTCAGGTCATAAGCTACAGTCATTTGAGCATAGAACCCAATAAAAAAAAGAAATAAAAAATATTTTCCTTACATACCACCCCCAACATCCCATTTTAATTTTGGGTAATTTTACCTTTCTTCTTTTTTTCTTTTTTTTTTCTTTTTAATGCCAAAGTTGCTGCACAAACAATATTCATGTAAATTAAACTATGATTTAGTCCTAGCCCATCAGGCATTTCATCATGTGGAATCTCAAGCACTCTCTTGGGAGGAGTGAGATATGTTTGCATGGGGCGATGGGGGTTGATTCTGGGTCTACCACTTGCATGATAGATAATTTTAACTCCTAATTTACTACAGAGAATAGAGAAGGCACAATTATTTCTGAATAAACAGGAAATAAATATAATATCAGTATTTGGAAAACAAACAAACAAACTAAACAAACCAAAACCCACAACAAGCTAAACCCATAAAAAACACTGCCTTATTTTTTGTTATTGTTATTTTTTTGTTTGAAACACTTCAGATATTTACTTTCAGAAAAAAATTTGTTGTATAGTCACTGAAGGGAATATATTTGTTGTTGACTAAAAATCATTCATCTAAAAGTTCTATGACACACTTTGGTTTTCATGTTTCTTTTTACTGACACACTCTTTTCTGTGAAAGTCTTGCAGCTTGGAATCTCATATAACCATATATGATCTATTTCATGTGCTGCATAGGGAATTTCTCTAAAGACATGTTTAATGAAGAAATTAGAATTGGTACTTTGCTCTTTACCTGCTAAGAGGGGAAGAAAATGGATTTGAGGAAAGGCACATCCTTTCTTTCACCTGAGGGGATCTCAGGCATGAAGGAACTAGAGAAGAGACAGGTAGCAGAACCTCAGCAGAAGGAAGAGCTTCACCAGATGGACTAACTGTATAACATCAGCATAGAGGCAGACATTTCTGGCAGTTCCTTATGGCCTAAGGATCATGAAAGAAGATGGATCATGGAATTTGGAATATTACTATAGAATTGCTTGCTAAAAATTAGAGGAGTTCATGTTAGGGAGGTGGACACAAACCAAGGTAAGTTCCTTAAAAGCGGTGTAACCACTGTCTGACTTCTGAAGCAGCAATCCCTGTTAAAACCCAAGGCTTTCCACCCAGCTCACTCTCTTTTTTTTTCTTATTCTCATGTGCAACAAGAGCAGAAACAACAATAAAATCCATCTGCTGGTGTACACATGCAGAGTTTTATTGCTACTGCTCCTCATGCTCTGTGACTGAAGAAAATGAAATAAGGAACTACGTACCAAAACAGCATGGGATAAGCAGGCTATACTGTTGAGAAAGTTTACCCTCACCTTCAGTATGGCAAATTACAGTACTGGATTTAAAAGTATTTGCACCACATGATTCCTAAATAATAATGATAAGCTAAAGCTCTATTATTTATTATTATGTATAACCACATTCTTTCAGATGGATTCATTAGTGCATAAATATAGTGATTATATCCCAAACAATTAATGTGTTGTTTGATGCTTTAATTTTGAATTGGACACTATTCTTATGTATATTAATCCCCAGATTTTTCTATTCTTATTAAATGTTTTAATAATTTCAAAATACTAATAGTAAAAAGATACTGTACCCTGTTAGGATAGAGTTAATTATGAATGTTATGAATAAATATGTTTATTCTGCAGGATAAGTTGGTGTTAGTTACTAGAGGCAAATTTCCAACAAACACAGATCTGTTGGTTTTCTAGCTGACACTAACACCTGTGCAATGAAGGCTTCCCACAAGGTTACACATCTTTTTATTTGTTAACAGTTGGGGGGGGTTCAATTTTTTCTATTATGTACATTGCATTTTGGGTCTTGTTTTTATTTTCTGCTAATTCACAACTTAGAGCTTGCATGAAAATCAAACCGATAATTCACACTTTTCAATCCTATTCAGACACTTTTCTGGACTTCTCATTATACTTAGGTCAAACAAAAGAAAGGATAGTCTAAGTATGTATTTAAATGGTATGAATTACTCTTCTGAAAGCTATTGGAATTTTTAAATATTTTTTTTTCTTGTAACTTTAGAACTCAATGTGAATGATGTTTCATGTGTATCTAGATGCAGTGTTTAACTGAAAATGAAAAGTAATTTTTTTCTGTATATTCAGTTGGAGATGCTAAATTCATAGTTGCTTCCTGTCAAAATGTTATTCCATGTATATGGGAAAATAATGACATTGGCGCATGTTAACTAATGAAGATGCCTTTGCTTTTACTTGAAATGCTCAAACTAATGATGATTTTTATGATTAGGGAACATGGCTGAGGATCCACAGATTTCTGGGGCTGCTTGTGCTTGATATGGGAAGTTCCAATGACAAGTTGAATGCATTCTTTCTAAAAGACTGGAAACTGAGGATGAAGAATAAATACTTAAAATAGGAAGATAGCGTTTCCTGTTTTAACTTTCCCACAACTCCTTGAGGTTATTTATAGTACTTTTATTTAGAATTGTGTTAAAATTTGTGTATTTGGATACAGTTTTGAAGTCTGACAATCATTAATAGAGCTTGTTGAATGTGTTCTCAGCAGCAGCTCTGTGTGGAATTTGACTGTTTTGTATGCTTTCAAAACACATTGGCAAAGGAGTTTTAACTGGCAATCTTATGTATTCTGTTTTTGTGGAACCTTAAAGAAATATGAATTTTGGTGTTCTGAGTGGTATGAATAACTGCACATCTCTGGAAGGTAATTTAGCATGAATGAATTCTTTGCCTTGATATTTATGAGTGCAGCTGTAGGCCATAACCTAAAGTCTGGAATAAATTTTCTGTGAAAGTGAAATACAACAAGAGTTTTATGAGCCCCAGATCATATAAAGTGTTTGCAAAATTAGAATGATTAAAGGATGATAAAGCACCAGGCTCAGAAAAAATGTTTTGTGGTATGTTTGGGGAAACAGAAAAGTTGGTGGCAGATATTTTTGATAACTCACTGAGGTTAATGAAGTAACAGAGAAGGCTGTGTTTCTCCTTAAAAGTTTAAGCAAGGATCCATGAACGATTCAAAAGTATTGAAAAAACATACAATAATTAGAGGAATTGTGTGAATAGAGTACATAAGATAGGATTGTGAGCCATTTAAAACAATGTCTTATAACTCATAAGGGACACGACTAATTTGCTTTATTTCTTTTAAGACTCCACATTTATTAAATTTGTGAACAAAGAGGCAGTTGTGGAAATAATTAATGCAGATTTCAGAAACATTTTTATATGTCATTACACAAAAGTGCATTTCTATGCTGGCACTAACTGTTTTGGCATGAGAACTGCGGGAAAGGGATTTTGTGCAAAAGCTAAAATCTGGGCCAGGGTTAGTAATCAACTCTCCTTTTTATATGGAAACATAGGAACTTGGCACCTGAAGTAGGATGAAAGCTGGCTACCCAAATATTTCTGAGCTTGCATATTCATTTAAAAGTTCTAGCCACATTTTTTTCAGGTTTGGTATACAGTATGACATAGAGCTTTTAGTTAAACTTTATTTCATTCTTGAGTAGGGAATTCTGTATGACTGTACAGATTGGAATCTTTTGTTACATCTATATTCATAAATTAAAAGGGTTAATGGCCCTCTTTTGCCTTGATTGTAGGTGATGCAGCACATCTCTCCATTCATATAAACTGTCTTCTTAACCCAGGCAAAACTGTCATTATATATCTACCCAGGAATAGATTCCAAAATTTCCATGGGATTTCAATTAATAGATTAATAAATTATGGGTGCCTCTTAGATGAGGTTGTAGATGTGAATGGAAGATAGGGAAGAAGGGAGAACTGGATGGATATTTCTGATATTTATCATATCAGAATGTTCTATAAGACACATTTACAATATTACCAGTGAGGTTACGTTCTCAGAAACCAGAATTATTAGTAAAAAATTCCTCACAACTGGGTATATAAATCTTATTGTGATTAGATTTCTGGAAATATCTGATTCATACTAAATAGTCTAAAAAGCTTATAAAATGCCTAAACAGAATTTTAAAAGAAGATATTATATAGTTAAAATAGTACTGTTGTTTCTCTACAGACAGTGTGTAGTATCCATCAAGCTGTATAAGTGCATTCTATTGACTGTAGCATGGTAGAAATACAAATATTTTTGTATGTGTCAACTGTTGTTTCCATGACAGTTAAAGTACTGTAGAAAGTAATAATAAAAGAGTATATCAGGTAGCATTCCAGTGTCTGGAGAGCTTGTATCTTCTGGTGATTAGAAAGATCCTGTCTAATCTTGATGACTGGGGAAGAAGTAGGAGGAATGGGAATTCAATGAGGTGTGTCAAATCTTATTAGTCTACATAATTTCCCCTTGCTGAATTCTGACAAGGCAGGACTGTTATTGAAAGTGAGCAAATATTCATAAGAAATAATTAATTCAATTAAAGTTTTAAAACTATGTCATCGAACACTTATTTTCTTTCACAAATTTATTTTATTTTTCATAAAAATATATAGCTTATTACTCAATATCTAAGTGTTGTTGCTTAGCAATGATTAGTTAAATAAAAGATAATGTGTCAGTCTTGTTACATAATTGGGTAAGTGTAATTCAAGTTTATGACAAGAATATTGAAAAAACAAATATCTCATTTAGTTTTCTGTTGACTTTCCACAAATAACATGGCAATGAATCATAAGATACACCCATGGGGATAATAAACATAATTTTATTTAAATAAGTAAAATTATAACACTAAAATCCATATCTTGCTACAATTCATTTTCTTCTTTATTCAAACATGGTTATTTTAGTTTTTAACTGCAGTTTACTGTGTTGTTTATGACATAAAATAAGCATTCCAATACAATCTGTTCTTTTTTCAAAACATTTCCCTACAGTTTATTATGCTTCCCATCTATTTGCTGTGAAAGGAGAATTTCCTACCACTTCAGTGTAGTGACAGATTAGGTTTAAAATTCTACTTCTTGCTTATGCCCTATTCCTACTGCAAGCAGATATGCTGTGGTGGTTGGTTCTATTCAACACTTCTTTCTCTTAGCTGAAATTTGTCTCTTGAAATTTAAAAACTCTGTCATTTGAACCCACAGTGATCTGCTATTCATCTTTTATCTGACAAGTGGTGAATAAATGTTATCTGTTCTTTAATCATCTCTAAAAAGGTGGGGGAATTGGCATTATGTTTTTGTTACCTGCTAAAGTTTCATTTCATTTAAGTTCTGGGTTTTCTTCCCTTCACAGGGTACTGAAAGATATTTGCCAGTGAGTGCCTGTAAGAGATCAAGAGCCCAGATGACTGATCCTGAATGAAGCAGAAACAAATTGATATCAGCAAGCAACAGAGATAGTAACTAGCTGCAAAACAAGAGGTCATGATCTGAGGTTAAAGGGGGTAGTAGCTGAAAGGCAACTCAAATGGTCTGTCTTTATACAAAGAAAAATTCAAATACGGGGCAATGCGGTGAGAAACTAAAAAAGCAACTGCAGCCATGAATTGGGGAGAAGAAAAAAAGAATATTTCAAAAATGGAAACATAATTAGAGGAAAGCCTGTGGCTAATCAAACCTCCTAACTTTTTGTTCAGATCAGAGTTAAGTCTCAGAATCATAAGGGGGACTGAAAACAAAATTAACTATCAAAAATTATTCTATCCCACTGTTTAGGTTGTAATCTAGATAACTCATGCTTTACTTTTAGTCTTATTGTTTGGTTTTCTTCTTTAAGACAATAATTTCTCCTACTCAGTTTAGATTAATTTTTAGACTACAATGCATTTCATATTGAATGTTAACTTCTTCCTGTTTATATGTGCTGCAAGTTTGATTTTAGGAACAGTCTTCCGTCTTCAGAGTCTGTTCTGACAATAGTTTCTCGGTTTTGCTGTTAGGTTCCATGCTCTAGCTAAAAATCTCATGCATTGTCAGGTAGTCTATGGACAGAGATAGTGATGTTCAGAAAAAAGAAGCATAGAAGCACATGGAAATTTTAGGTGTAGTAGCTGGGATATTAGGTTTGAGCATTTTCGGTTGATTTTCTTTATGTCTGTGGAAGTGTACTTTGTGCAAACTGAAGGTAGCTACAATTGATTTTGTAAGGAATTTAGGAACCATACTAGAAAAACTGAAATCTTCTCTGGCTTCACTGTACTTGTTGACTAATATTTCTATAAAACAAAGTCTATACTGTGTAGTGAGATTAGATGGAATTTGTCTCATTTACCCAGACAAGTTTTTACACATCGCATGTAAATTAAGACCACACAACTTTTCTCAAATGTTCTTCATAGAAACAGCATGATCAAGAAACTAGATGGGTTGAATCATATGTGAATCATAGCTGTAAATGAAGAAAGTAAGAAAAACATGTAAACTGAAATATGTGATACAGCAATTACATTATTATCATAGAAATACTTATGAGAATAGGAGACATAAATTAGATAAGTTTGTATTTCATTTTACTTTTCAATTTTGTGGCAGACTGATGAAAAATGAGCAAGAAAACTCTCATTGTAACTTTGGTTGTATTCATAACACGGAATAAATAAAATAATGTTATCCATACTACCAATGTAAATGTCACTTCAGTGCTACCAGTGCTAACACAATGCTACTGGAGTTCCTGTACAAATTAGTTGTAAGGTTAATACATGGCATATTAACAGATCCATATAGTCGACTACAAAATCACCCATCTATCTGGCTTGTGTTTCTTCTTCTGCATGATTGCAGAATACTGAATACTGAATCAGAGTGCAATATAGGATTTGTTTTTTCCTTTCGTCTGAATTATATTTCACTCAAGAAATCGGTAAAAGAAAATAGAATAGGTGTTTTTGGTATTTGGAATATATTTACCTAGAAGTAGAGATATAATGTTTAAAAATCCTTGGAAGCCATTTGCAGAGAATGTAAATAGAGTAGTTATATTATTTTAATGCCTATCTGTTCTCATCAGACCTTGAGGGTCCAAGTAAGAAGAAATAGGAGAACCTTTCTCCTAAATAACTAGAAATCTTAATTTCAACAAAGACTAGAGAAAAGGTGTAGAAGAAAACACAACAAATTGGTTGAGAAGTGCTAAACAAATTACTAGTTTTCACTTAAAATAATTAATTTCAAGTAATTACATTCATGTAATGAATCTAAGTTAAGAGCTGAGAGACTCAAAAGAAAACAAAAAAGCATTTCCATGTCAAACTATGAACAGTTTAAATGTCTCTATATTTATATTAGATTAATCAGACGGAAACACTCGAGAAAACCCCAGCTGAGAAAAAAAATCAAACCGATTATTAGAAATCTTCATAATTATATTCATTAGTGAAATCAGGGTATTTTATTTGCTCTGTTTGCTGATTTGCCGGGTTTTTTTCCTATTTATCTGTACATAAAATTTCAAAATATTTGTATTTAGAATGCATCTCACAACTCCAGGTATTACTAATAGAAATATTTCAATCAGGAAGAACTTTTCAAAATATATTTTTTCATTTGAAAATTTTAGTTTTTCAATCCCAGACAAAAATAATATCAAATAATTCAGAGGATCAATCAAATGCATGCAATTGTAAATAATATCCAGTGAAAAGAGTGAACCTTCAATATGAACACAAAATTTAAATTGATAAGGATAATGCTTTCAGGGATTCATACATTTTTAATGCATAAAAATGCTGGTAAGATTGACTAAATTTGCAGCAAACATTAGTCAGCATACCATTCCACTTTTATTTGTAAGTTTGAGTTGATGGAATTACATGTATCATTTCTAAAATTATGTTCTAAGAGAGTGTGTCTATGTGAACATGATGGTGGAATGACAGTATGACAGTATTTATTACTCAGGCAAAATGATTTTGAATTCAAGTAAAGACAGTAAGACTGTAAGAGGGTTTCTGTGTCTCAGCTCTTGGGTCCCATTAAATATGCACTCCCACTTTCATGGGGTTTCTTACTTTGCTTTTTGTGAAGTAATTATATTCTTCTGAATTGTCTATATTCATCTACCTCTTCCTTCTTTTAGATGCCTACTGAGTCCTTTGTTTAATCATAGAATAATCAAATAATCTAGGTTGGAAAAGACCTTTAAAATCACCAAGGCCAACTGTTGCTAACTCCATCACTAAATCATGCCCCTACATATCACATCTACATATCTTTTAAATTCATTTAGCGATGGTGACCATCACTTCCCTGGGCAGCCTCTTCCAATGCCTGACCACCTCTTCCATGAAGAATTTTGTCCTAATATCCAATCTAAACCTCCTCTAGCATCACTTGAGGCCATTTGCTCTTGTCCTATCCCTTGTTATTTGGGAGAAGAGACTGACTCTGCACCTTTCAGGTGGTAGTAGAGTGATAAAGCCCCCACTGAGCCTCCTTTTCTGCAAACTAAACAACCCCAGCTCCCTAAGCCGCTCCTCATAAGACTTATGCTCCAAATCTTTGACCAGCTTTGTTGCCCTTCTCTGGATGCACTCAAGCACCTCAATGTCTTTCTTGTAGTGAGAGGCCCAAACCTGGACATAGGATTCAAGGTGTGGTCTCACTAGTGTCAAGTACAGGGTGATGATCGCTTCCCTAATTCTGCTGACTACACTATTTCTGATACAAGCCAGGATGCCACTGGCCTTCTTGGACACCTGGACACACTGCTAAATGTTGACCAGTACCCCTGGGCAGTTTTTCAGCCACTCTGCCCCAAGCCTGTAGCGCTGCATGTTGTGACTCAACATTTCACCTTGTTGAACTTCATAGCGTTGGTCTGGGCACATTGATCCAGCCTGTTCAGATCCCTCTGTAGAGCCTTCTTACCTTCAAATAGATCAAAAAGTCCTGCCCAACTAACCAGCTAAATAAAAGAAAGACTTTTGAGAAAGAATATTTGCGAGGAAAAAAAAAACAAAAAGAGAAATTATTATGAGAAATTATCTTCGTGTCACAATTAGACTTCTAGCATGTGGAACTCTCATAAAGACACAATTACTAAATGTTCAATTTCTTAAGTTTTTAATCAAGAACCTAATATGGACTTAATATGGATTAAATGTTTTGTGTTTGCATTATGGTAACAATAATTTAAAAATCCCTCTTGCTTTCTGTCTAGTAGTTATATAGACTATAGAGTGTTGACACTCTATAGTAATGATATGCATAGTTCATGTAAAGGAAGGCTGACAGTGAAACAGGTTACAAGAAATGAGGTTTTAATTTAAGTTTTCACTTTAATGTCTTCATTGATTAAAACCAAAACTCTGCATATTTCTGCGAATGAGGATATTAAACTAAATAAATGAACTATAAAGTGTGTCAGCAAAAACTTTGATTATTAATTTGAATAGGCAAAATAAATCTAATGTACATTAACAAATTATGTCTTTATGACTCATTTTCTAATGTCTGAATTAGAAAGTGAAGCAACCATGAATTGCCTGCCCCTCTGGTGAACAAGTTCCACAGACTTTTTACAATTAATGCCTGGCAGGCTCACCCTTCATCATGACCCAGAATGTGTCCTGAAGCCCCAGGATGAAAGCTGAGATGTCTCTGCCCTTGACCCCTAGCCCCCAACACTTCATTTTCAAAAAAGCCAAGTATCATTCAACAAAGTTGGTGGGAAACATAAGCTTTCCGTGTGAGGAAGCTGACAGTGCTGCTGAACCGAACATAACATTCAGCATGAGATCAATAACTCATGGTCTCCTTCTGAATGGGATTGCTTTTCTTTTGTGCATGTAAGGGGAGCCTGGGGCTGAGCTAGTTACTGCCTCAGAGTGATTGAATGCAGAGGAATGAATGAGCAGTAAAGCAGAGCTTTTCTATCCTCCCCTTCCCCACTCCCCCTTCTCTTTTCTTTTATTTTCTTTGCTTTTCCTTGTGTTTCAGGCCCCTTCTCAGCAGAAGAGGAGAGGGACAGGTTGATGTGCCCTGGTGTGCCCTTGACTGAGGCAGCAAATGCTGTTAAGTGGAGTTGCTGTGCCCTAGATACGTGCATCACCACATGGCTCCCCCACTACCACCCTGTCCTACTGCCCTGGGGAGGTCAGCACTCAAACCCAGAGGCAGCCAGAAAGAAAGTTAGAATTTCTGACCTTTCCTTGGGGCATTCTGTCAGGGTGTGACACTGACTTCAACACCTCCTCAACCTAGAAATTAGTATCTTATACTAGGAGGTTAAAATGGTGACCAGTGAGGAAGTTTATACAGGCTTTTGATGACTGAGTAGATACAACTTGTATGACAAAGGAGGTAAAATAGAAGCAACTACAGTAGGACAGAGTTTATATATGCTTCCTAGTTTCTCATTTGTGAATGGGTGTTCACTTTCATTTACATTGATTATAAGCATTCAATGTGTGCAAGTAGCCATGCTATGCTTCTCCTTCCTCTTCAAGATGCCAAAGCAAATAAAGATATTTGAACTTCACACCAGATATCAATGATGGGGGAAGGCACATCTTTTGGAGAGACTGCAGTATTTCTGCAACAGAGATGATAATGTATTTCAGTTCTATCACGTGTTGAATGCAGAATTTCCTTGACTTTCAAGTAGGATTTTACAGTTTCTCAATTTTATCTGATTTTAATTTGACTAAAATATTGATTAAAAAGAAAGATATATTTTACAATAGCATGAGATTCTAAACTTTTGTGACAACACCTTTTACTTTATCATCACTTGGAGTGTTCAGTGTTAGCATTTTTTTCAAATTGTCCATTCTAATATTGCCACCTGATTTCACTATAAACAGATTGAACTCTGCTCTAGAGGAAAGGGTTTGGTTTTCCTCTTCCTTTGCCTTTGATTTTTGTGATTCTTACTCTGCCTAATAGAAGTGACAAAGAAAGAGAACTCTTCCACATCATACATCTTTACTCAGCAGGCTTTCTTAAGCTCGCCTAAATAGTTAATGAAAAACATTTGACATTGGTCACAGAGTAATGGTCACCTAAATATAGCGATTGGTTACTAGTTCATACACTTGAAAGTTGAAGTACCAGAACTTTTACCATAAAAATAACCTTTTGATATCCCTATCTGCCAGTTTCAAATATTGATTACTTTTTGTTCATGGTTTTAATGTTACATTTTTATAAAGAGTGGTAGTCTCTACACTGATATGTAGTAAAATAGGATTGCATGCTTGTTTTAGAGCAAATTTGAAACAACACTAATATTGATATAGCTTTATTTTTATTAATTTTGGGATAAAAATCTTCCAAAGAGATATTATTACAAGGAATGAAAAAAGGAAATAAGATACAGTTATGTAAGTTAAAAAGACCACTCAAACTAACTAACTAAATAATACCAATGTTTGAAAATAGTTAAATGTCTTTTTTGCCCTCTTTTACTTCTTCCTATACAGTGAAGGAGGGTAACATTGAAAATTATCAGAATTATCTCTTTTTATGAAAAAAAATAGCATAGTTACACATAGAAGAAGATGAGAAATCAGTACGTAGATTTTTCAGTATCTAGAGATATGGGCTTTTACAGAATCCCAACTTAATTCTTTTAGAGGAGAAGGAGAAAAATTTAGTAAAAAAAAAGAGAATAATTAAAACAGGTTTTATAAATACATTTGTTCATAAAATTATCTTTGCTTGATTAATTATTCCCCTCTCTTCCTTCTTCCTACCAAACCCTCACCATATAAACCCCCAAACAAAGAAGAAAAAAGATCTCCAATTCCTAACGCACTTTTGCAATGACCAAATTTATCTAGTGGAAAAAAGTTCTCAGTAGACTTTCTAAACAATAGATAGAGCATATTTATTTTATTATAACTAAGGGAAGGGCTCCCAATTCTTCAGCCAGAAATGGATAAAATCCCATTAATGAAAAATATATATTCCAAAACAGCCTATAAGATAGAGATGTAAAGTTAATTAATATGAAGACCTAGATTCTTCTGCAAAACACATCTGAATACCAACAGGAATAAATTAATTTATTTTACACATTCTCTTTACAGAGTTTTCAAGGATGAACAAATCATTAGCAACAGCCAAACAACAAAGACTACATCTGTTCTTAACCTGAGCAGAATATTGCAGCTGGTATGTGGCAGGGAGAGCAGAGAGGGAGAGGCCGCTAAAGTGGCCATGTCACTTCATCTAATGCACATTCACACTGAGGGCAGCAGAAGTTACAAATGTGCACTCTAAAATTTGAATAATGCTAGGCATTCTGGAAAGAGGATGATGAGAGGGCAGAACTCCTTCAACTTAATTTTACAAAGGTCTTCTTACCCTGTTGGGTGTTGGTGATAATATTTAGCAACAAAGCTGAAGTCTGGACTTCAGCACTTCCTTACAAAATAATGATGACAGTTTCATAGTCCTCATTTTTCCCCTTCTGTTAATTTCCCATTCTCTTTATCTAACTGGGTGCGACACGGGTATAGGGGTGTGAGGTGGGTGTTGTTTGTTTATTGGTTCATTTTTCATGTTTGTTTTCAGAGAGGGGGGAAAAATAGAGGCCTATTGCTGTTAAACGACAATAACAAATTAGATTTTCATTGTACCTAATCAATCTCCTTATCAACTAACCCAGACTAAGCAGTTCTACCAAACAAATTTAGAATAAATGATATAAAGCAAGCAAACAAACATCCCACAGAATATCAGGGGGTAAAATAGTTCCTAGGAAACACAAGAAGTTTGATTTTTTTTTTTTTTAAACGAATTTTCATGTGTCTTTTTGTGCCTGGTCCCTTGCTTTCAATATTCTGGAAATGAAAAGTTTATTAAAAAGGTATAATTTTGGAAAATCCACCCAAATATGTTCAAATCAATGTTTTCCGTGCTGAAAAAAAACACCAAAACCAACAAACCGGGGGAGAGAATTAACAGGAATTATTGTACGAGTTGGTCTGCTACTTGTTTTCTATGCTTGACTGCTTTTCAGTCGGCAGAAATCAATAGTTTTCTTTTCACATGAAAGAGATAAGGAAATGGGAGTCAAAAGTTTTCCTTTTGGGTAGTTGCAGCATAGATTAGGTATTGTGCCTCTGTGTCTCCAGTGCATCCCCTAAAAATAGCGTTTGCCACAGCATTTCAAAAATAGGCATTTATGCATGCATTCAAAGTTGATTAATTTATGTCACTTTTCACTTTCTGAATTTGCTGTAAAATTATCGTAGCTTATAAGAAATATTAGGGCTAAAACAAGTTTTATATTTAATACTCTTTTTTTTTTCAAACATCATGTTGACTATATCTAAAACCAAGACAGTTTGGATTCCTTTGTCCAGAGTACTTTTTGATCTCAAAATACAGGAATCAACAGATATGAAGAAATGCTGTCAGTGCAAGTAGTAAAAGAAATGTCCCAAAGGAGACCTCATACAGTGTGGTCATTGTGTCATGTGACAGTAACCTGTTGCATTACTTGAAAACAATAGTTTACTAAAGAATGTTTAAAAGTCATTCTATATCTCAAACAAAGGAACTAAATGCGGCACTGGTCACATTCTTGAATGGCAAATCAAATGCCTTTGGAAGATGCAGTAATTTTTGGCACTAAGTAGGTTTTCTAACATTATTTTCCTACGAATTTTGCATGAAATAGTCAGGTGACCACATTGTCAGCTCTGTTAACTGTTCGTCCTCTCTCATTCATAAATGCTCTGACTTTCAATAGGTGTTTGCCTTGAGATCAAAGGTGAAAAATCTGTTTTGATTGGACATTTATTTTTCTGTCAGGTTTTGTGATGGGGACAGCTGCATTTCCCACTACACTGTGTTCATTGCAGTATGATCACAGCAGCTAAATTATGTTGTTGGTTCATAGGCATTCATCAGTGTGGTATAAATTTCAAGAATAATTATCTGTGTTTAACCACTGTTTATCACATTCTACTCTGTATCCATTAAATTGTATCGAATGTCAGGGAAATTATTTTTGCAAAATGAATGCTTGTACTCTTGGCAAGGATGGCTGCATTACTTCTGCATTACTGCTGAAGGCTGAAAGACTTCAGCAAGACCTGTTGTTTTAACCTGCTCCAGGTTCTTATTAATAAATTCCTTGGGGTGGATTAGAGTGAAATGACACTGAATAATCGATGTTTGTAAATATATATTATTTTAGAACAATTTTGTTTCAAAGGTAGACAGCTACATTGCCATTTGGGGTATTATTTATAGTAATATAGCAATATTAAAGCATAAAAATAAAACTTAAGGAAAGGCATAAGAAAAGGAAGAGAAAGAAAGGATAAAAGTGGAAAGATATATAGAGTCACTGCCTGTTTGATCCAGCGATGAAACTTGGTAGTTGCAGCCTCTATGTCTGTTGATTTACCCATGGTCTTGATCAGCTGGGGGTAGGGGAAGCCCATCAAACTCAAAGATTTCGTGAGTTATTATACACTTCAAGCTTAGGTGGGAACACCTTGTACCTACCCTGGGGCAGGGAGTTTTACAATGGATGGTGTCATGGACCATGTCACGAGTCTCTGACACCTCCTAAGACATTGCAGCTACCTGTTATGTCAGCATCAATCATGGTCCATCATGGTTCAACATTTGAGATGCATAGTTCAGGCTAGATGTGAAATGTCTTCCGAGGTTCCCCAGAGGGGTTTTTACTGCACAGTCCTCATGTAAGGGAGGACATTGGCATGATAAGAAGGATTATCCTACGCCACACTCACTCACTCACTCACTCACTCGTGGCTAGGCTTCGCGAACGAAGATTTGGGAAGGGCTCTACCCATTTTTCATGCAAGCGCGTTGGTGGCTAAAAAGGCCAATACGAGATAGACACGTCCGGTTGCAAAAGACACAGCAGAAAGACTCCTTAGATGGTATATTCTGCAAGGCTCGATTCTTTCTGCGTTGTCTTTTCTCCTCAAGACTGATCCTGCGTGCCTTCTCAAAAGCATCAGCAGCGTTATAAATGGTCTGTCTCCAGGCCTCCCGATTGGAGGCCAGAGTAGACCAGTTATGGTGATCAATATGACCGAGGCTGAGTTGTTGCTTCAGGGAGTCCTTGTATCTTTTCTTAGGAGCTCCTCTCTTGCGGCAGCCGGAGGCAAGTTCACCATAAAGCAGGATCTTAGGGAGGCGGTGGTCCTTCATCCTGGAGACGTGCCCTGCCCATCGCAGCTGTGTTCTCAGTAACATGGACTCGATACTTGTGATTGCTGCCTGTTCAAGAACAGATGTATTGGTCACATAATCTGACCAGCGGATGTTCAGGATTGTACGGAGGCAGCGTTGATGGAAGCGTTCTAGGAGACGCAGGTGGTGGCGGTAGATGACCCATGATTCGGAACCATATAAAAGAGTAGACAGCACTATGGCTCTGTAAACACTGATCTTGGTACTTTTCTTTAAGTGTTTATTACGCCATACTCTTTTATGGAGTTTTCCAAAGGCACTATATGCCTTCGCTAACCTATTATCTATCTCCCCGTCGATCTTACCATCTGAGGAGATGAGGCTGCCTAAGTAATTAAACTGTTGGACTGATTTGAGTTCTGACTGGCCGATGGTGATGTGGGGATGATGGAGGACTTCCTGAGGTGCAGGTTGATGGAGAACTTCAGTCTTCTTTAAGCTGACGTCCAGCCCAAAGAGCTCAGCAGCATCTGCAAAGCAGGATGTTAAACGCTGCAGAGCTGCTTCTGTGTGGGCAACAAGGGCAGCGTCATCAGCGTAAAGCAGCTCCCGGACAAGATGGTTTAGGGTCTTGGTGTGGGCCTTCAGTCGCCTTAGGTTGAATAGGCTTCCATCAGTACGATATCGAATGTAGATACCGTCCTGATCATCGAGGTCTGCCGTGGCCCTTTGGAGCATCATGCTGAAAAAGATTGTGAATAGGGTAGGAGCGAGAACGCAGCCTTGTTTCACACCATTCTTTATTAGAAAGGGCTCAGAAAGTGTGTTGCCATATCTGACTTGGCCATGCTGATCCTCATGAAGTGAGATGATCATTTTAAGGAACTTGGGGGGACAACCTAAACGTTCCAAAATCTGCCAAAGACCTTTTCTGCTCACAGTATCGAAAGCCTTGGTGAGGTCGACAAAGGTTACATAGAGACCTTTGTTCTGTTCCCTACACTTCTCTTGCAGTTGTCTGAGAACAAATATCATGTCTGTGGTGAGGATTTGTCTATTATTAGCCTCTTCCCTTATCTGGAAATCCAGTTTGTACCTTCAGGTATGCATACCCTTCTGCACCTGGGATAGTTGGGCCATGGCACCCACTTACCTGATCTGAAGGCATATTCAAGGAGGGGTGGGCTTTGCTGGGTGAGCAGCTGTTTCTTTTCAGTTTGCTACAGTGGACAAAAGTCTTTTGGTGATCCTACAATGTTTAAGCAATTAACTATTTCAGACTTGTGGCTGAGGTTATGGCCTTCACAGTGCTGTAAGAGGACATATTATTTTGCTGAAGATGATTGTTCTGAAGTCCCTTACTTTGAAAGAGTAAAGAGCTCTTTGACTGTAGCACTGAGGAATGGGACCATGAGAAATAACGTCCCTCAGTCCTATTTTAGTGCTGAAGTGAGATGTGTAATGGAAAATGTAGTGAGCTAATATCAAGTCATATTCAATCTTATGCCTCTGAAACTTCAATCATTTCAGTGATGCATTAACATTAAACCCAAAATTTAACCTCAAGTTATGAATGTTTTCTTTCTTATGTCCTAATCTGTAGTTTTATCCACACAGGAGTTTGAAATGCAATAGCCACAATAATTTCAAATTTTCTTTCTTCTTGCATTTTGCTCTATAGCATTCAATTAACACTATTTTTTTTATTAGGATTTTTGCTAAATGGTGAGCAAATTTTTTTTTTAAACTATGCAAACTTTTTTTCACTATAGTCTTCACTAATTATAATTAGAAAGAATTTTGGGAGCATGGAGCATATCCTGTTACTTAAAAAGCATAATAAATTATAATTACCCTCCTGATACAATTTCTTGATCTACTCTACTGAAATGTATTCAAGAACTAATGGCTTAATTTACATTTCTGGTTAACACAGATGCAGTGGAAGCAATTTTAGGTGTTTTTAACACATGTTTAACACACATATTTTGTCAATACATGTACATGTAGAAGTAGTCTCCCTACAAACCCAATGAAACTAATACTGAATCTAAACTGAGGAAATCCATGAAGACCAATAAGAATAAAAAGGAAGTCATGATTAATAAATGATAAACAGAAGTCAAATTTGCTCTGGGTAAGATGTTTTTTCCATCCTCCACTAGTCACCAAAGTGAAGTGTTTATTTCCTGCAAATTTCCTGAAAAGTTAATATTTATCCAATATTGTAATCCTTAGTAATAATCCTTAAGAATAATAATAATATTTATTTAACATTAAATATCTATTTAGGAGTGAAAATTATTCTGTTAAATACATTAAAGTCTTCTCCAATGTAACATATGTATAAGAAAGAAGGATAAAAATCAAATCAAAGGAAGTGATTAGTGTGGTCCTTTAAAAAGAAATTGTCCACCCCCTTTTTGAAACTGTACATGAATGTATTTACAATGAGTAAGTTAGTTGTCTTTTTCTTTTTTTATTTTTTTTTTCAGATTCACATTTGTGGTTTTGATTTTACTTATTGAAAACATACCATCCTTTTTTCTGTTTCTATTATTAAATATTTATATCCATTTTAGTTTAATTTTAAGACTCATGATTGCATGATTCTCATAAGCTCTCACACAACTGAAATTCAGAAATTTGAAATTAAAAAAAGTAGCATATTTTCTGTTTCCAATGGATTGTTCAAACTTTCTCAGATTTTATGTCAAGATACAGCATTTACAGGAATTTGGGATATTGATCCATTCTACATTTATATCACCAAATCATTGGATCATTGAACCATTGAAACATCGAATGATTTGAGTTGGAAGCGACCTTAAATATCATCTAGTTCCAACCCCCCTGCCATGGAGAGGGACACCTTCCACTAGACCAGGTTGCTCAATGCCACATTCAACCTGGCCTTGAAATTTTCCAATGATGAGACAGCCACAATTTCTCTGTTGCAGTTCTTCATCACCCTCATAAGGACATTCATCATCAAAGACATCATACTTACACTTATCCTGCATTTGATCTTTCACAAAATGTAAAAATATAGACTTTCTGTTGTGTGGGATGTAAGTCTTATCCAATAAGACATCTTTCTTCTGTCTTCCTTTATTTTCATGGCTGCTGTGTTGCCTTTAAACAGGTTAAAGAAACACTGCAATTAACACTGCAATTCATAGGATATTTTTGCTCTATCATGTGATCCAGGCTAGCATAGAAAATAATGTCCACCCAATTCTTACAGCTGGAATTACTCCAGGCTTCTTGAAACCCGAAATGATTTACCAATCCAGAATGACTGTCTCCAGAATTTTGTCAGGTAAATCATTCCCCAGGTTCTTTGATTCTTCACTGTAAGCTAATCCTGCTTAGAAATAGTTGAAGTCTTAGTCTGATTTATGTAACATTATTGGTGGTGTGTGGCAGTTCCTCTTCACATTTTACAGAACCATCTTTGGCAAAATTGAGTGTTGGCAAAAATATATTTGACAAAATCAGTTACGATAAACATCATGATCTGACAAAGAGCTGGCCTACTTTGAAAGGTTTAAAGCCTCCAGATAGATACAACAAAGATAAGAAAAAGCAGACACATGTTAAATCATCCAACAGCAAAGGGGATACTTTATGGAAATGAACTCGCAAGATAATAATTTGAATTTGACAAGGTGATAATTAAAGTCCCTAGATAGACTCTTTCCACATCTGTATGCCTTTCAGTGAAGTTGGTTAGCATATTAACTACCGTTGGAGAATGCTAAAAAATATTCATGGGATGTTAAACTGCATATTGTTATTCATTTCAATTTGTATAATAAATGTAACAAAATGCAATGCATACAGTATTACACAAGAGGTACTAATCTCTATTATAGACTTATTTTAAAGCACACTGATACCATACTAGGCTCTCAGATGCCAGCTTTATCCAGAGAAATTCAAAAGATTTAATATTAATTAGTCTTTCTGGCAAGAACAACAAGGTGATAAATTTCTTTTGAATGTGAAATAGTGAGGCCAAGATTTTTCAGTGCAGTAGCTGGAACTATTTTATATTGTACTTACTGAATAATGACTATCAATAGGTACTTTTACTGGAAATAACTTTAATAGCAACTGGCTTTGTGGAAAAGCTTTGAAGCTTACATCTTTAATAAAAGGTTTGTTGTTAGCTGGTGATAGCTTTTTGGACTAACTTTAAACAAATAGTCCCAAAAAGCTATTGGTGGATTGTTGAAAAGCCACTACTCTCTCCCATGGATTTACTGCATCAATGGGAAGGCATTCATATACTTCTATAAAAGATATAATTTCTTGGGAAAAAAAAATGAAAAAAAAAGAAAAATGAAAAAAAGTAGTTTTCAATGTCAACATTACACATCTATGTTCCCCAGCAGATTCAGTTGTCATTTACACTTTAACTACTGTTAAAAGTACATTTTTAAAGTAAGACTTCTGCTTTTACACAATTACATGGAGTCATGTCATGAGGTGGTCTTAGGGTGCTGAAACTGAATTCACTGCAGCTGAAACAGTGGAGGAATATGTATTGGGAAGTTCACCTAGGACACTCCAGCTGCAGATGTGTATTTGGACCCTTGGAGCCAGATGAGGACTGGAGCAAAACCACTTCATGTTATCTCTCTGTGGTCATTAAATCCTTGGTACCAGCTGTTCTGCTCTGCAAATCCACTTCTAATGGTCCACAATAATTGTTTCTGTAGGTATAGTCTCTGTGTGATAGATAAGAGTAGAGTGCATGCACATTACAAAGTGGGAACATTCAGGTCTGGGGAATGACTGGCAGCACCACCTGAAGAGAGGTGGAAACTTTGCCACCTAAAGTAAAGATTTAGTGGGAAGACCTCAAAACACTGCGAGAGCAAAGGATTATCAAGTCTGCCATAGGAATGAATGTTGTCTCTGGGTCACTGGAGTGAAAGGCATAAAAAACACTGTCATACGAAAGTGCTGTAAAAGCCAATATGACGAAGGGGAATGTGTTTAATGTTTGGGGTTTTTTTCCCTTTTTTTTAATATTTTTTGACCCGAAATAAAGGAAAACTTTTCTTTGACATAGCTTTTCTCTTAACCTGACATTAGTCTGTCATCTTTTACAGTAGCAACATAATTATCATATTGCCAAGAATTTATGAACCATTTTGCAATGCTGCATGTTTTTTTTATAATTTAATGCTCTAACTTAACACATGGTATTCATATTCTGTGGAGTGTTTTCCATTAATCATGATTTTCTCATTTAACTGTGCCAAAACTTATTTACAACTTGGAATATTTCTTCCTGACATTTTTATTCTTCTTTTTCAGTCTTCATATCATCATATCACTATCTGTAGAGATCATGGACTCTACAGTTAGAAAAAAGGCCAATTTCTTTTTCAACTTGATAGATCTTTCCCCATTTTTCTTTTGCTTTTTGCTCCAAATCCTTCATTTAAATTTAAATGATGCAAAACATCAAGTTCTGTAGCATGCTAAGTCAGTAGCTGATGAAGTACTAAATGAGATTTCAACTTGTTTTGTTACCGTTTCCAAAAACATACAACACATGCAATACTTTTTGATCTTGATAGATTTAATTCCATGCAGTTTAAGAGTGTGGATTTAAAATCTCCATGACTGAGAAAACATTGATCTGATAATACCTTTTTTCCTGGTTAGCTGCTACGCAATTGTCCCTGGAGGAGATTATAAAGATGCAGGTTTTAAAGGGCTAAAATTCACACGGAAAAAGCTATTTTCTGTTACATTAACATCACAAAATATGCATTTATACATGTATTCATATGTTAATATATTAATTTTTAAGGTAAATATACGTACACCAAGTTTACTTGTCATCAGTAAAATATCTTTAGTATTGTATGTTAAACAACTCATTAACTAATTAATGAAGTTAGTATACTTGCCTCTTTTTGCATTGAATTTCATTAGTTTGAGTTACAAAAATATGAAAAAGCAGAATAAGGTTTCCTGCTTTATCTCCATTCAGCAATCACCACTCTACTTCCTAACTTCTGAACTATATTATACATGGCATTTCCAGCTGCTTTTGACCTAGGTGTGAACACCTGAATTAAAGTTCTAATGCAGAGACCCACCTTGTGATAGAACACGCTAATACTTTTTCAGATGTACAATGCCTCTTTAAAATATTTGAAGGGAGGGGATGCCATATCCTGGTTTTAAACCATGTTGTCATCATTCAATACTTAATAAGAAGGCATAATCATCAGGGAGAAAAAATTCTCAATTAATTTAAAACAGATGCATTTGTTAGAAATTCAGAACAATGTAACTGGTTCTCAGAGATTTTTGCTTTCTGAATTTTATGTTATCACTAAATAAGAGAGAAAAATACATTTTGCAAATACCCCAAAGCAGAGAATTTAATTTCCTGATGTTGAAAATTACTAAAGCAAGATCACTGGAACAGTGACTGACATGGTAGGTCACAGAGGGGAAAAATATACCCTGGTGTATTTTAATGGTAGATGCCATGCAGAATATCATCTAGTGTAGTGTGACAAATTTGTCTTTTCTAGTTTTGTTGGGGTTGCTACTGTGTTAACAAGAGAGGTCTTATTAAAATTACAAAATTTAACACTTTCATTTACATTATTTCAAAACTTATTCAACACTGCTAGGCAAGAGGTTGCATTCAAGTTTAAAATACTTTGCAAAATACTTTGCAAAATGGCCTTTTCAAGGAAGGATGAAACAATTTAATAGGATTGAAATCTGGTACTTATGAAAAAAAAATGGAGTGAAACAGAAAAAAATAGTAATGGAAGAGAGAGACAACTTGAAAATATGCTTTATAATAAGTGCATTTGGGCCACCTGCTTTCAACTACAGTCTGTTTAGGACCTTCGTGATTCATCTGGGAATTTTGGACTTTCCTCAGTATATATTTTTGGATTTGTGGTTTTGTTTGGGCACAGTAATTGATTAGTGTGACCTTAAAATGACTGAGGTAAAAATAGTCCACAACGTCTTAACACTATGCCTTGCAACAAGGAAGTCTTGTTTGATGGTTTTGAAAAAACTTAAATGCATATAAAGTTCACTTAATGGTGGGAAACCTAAAAGCAAAGGGTAGTCTGAGTTGTCTTAGTGTCTATTAATTACTTTATACTTCAATTAGATCTCACAAATAAGTGAAAGTGACTAATATTTTCCTTAATCTGAACCTCAGGCTTATTACTGACCTTTGCTGTTGAACACATTAATCTCAAT
>NW_020897694.1:29313633-29418189 GCF_003984885.1 Neopelma chrysocephalum | reverse complement strand
GGCTTATTTGATAAGAAAATAGACATTTCAGCCTTTACAGAGAGCACGATATTCTCAGTAATTTCTTGGTTTATTTTGAAATGTAGGGGCCTGCTCTTATTGACACAGAGATCTGTATATGCCTGTGTGAATGCATGTGCATAGGTATGTGTGCCTGCCTGTCTCCCCATTTTTTGCCCCCAGCATGATATCTTGGTAAGTTTAAGTGGGACTATGGTTTCTCTAATGCATCTGAAGCAAAATAGCTTGCATCTGCCCTTTGTGAGGGCTGACTGAAAACAAGGAGAGAAAAAAAGATGCTTGACTTCACATCCAGTGGTATTCTGAGGAAAAGAAAAACAGGTGTTGTTTATGAAATTTTGTGAAAAAAAAGAAAAACTTAGGATTTTTGGAGAGTGAAAGTGGTAAGAGTATAAGCTTATAATGTATCAGGAAACATTTCCGTTAAAAGAACAGAAACAATTCTATTCTGTTTGTTTATCCTTTTTCCTCTGAAAATATAAACTCATATTTTCTCTTTGTTTTTTTTTCCCCCTCTTCTGACTTGCTTCCCCCATTGTTCATCTGTAGCACAGCTTACTTAAAGTGTTAGAGGGTGGTGGCACTTCAGATTGCCCTGAGGGAATATAAAGAAACCAGCAGAGTACAGTAATAGCATGCAGAGCACTTCTGGTTGCTGTGAACATATTAGGACTTCAAGATGCAGAATTCAGAAACAAGGAACCATTGGTGATAAAAGCAATTGGATGTAGTCTACTTGAGCTTCAAAGATAAATCATTCAAGAACAAGGTCATTATCGCCACGCTATGAACCTAGGGCCTCCCATACCCTAACTCACCATCCCCTTGGAAGATTTTAAGAGAGATTAGAAGTTTACAGCAGGATGGGGAAATAAAAAGCCACCCTATTCAGGGTAGCTCTGTGCACACCCAGCTTGTCTATTCCTTCCCAGCTGAGAGATTGCAACCCTGATGTCTGACTTCCCCTCCCCTGACTTCCATCAATGACTGACCACTTTCAGTTGCAGTATCCAGGAATTCTCTCATTTCTAGTGATGAAAAAGTTTACTTTCTTCAGTAATCATCAAGGCAGGCTCAGCTACCTGCTTCTGCATTCAGGTGAATATTAGCTCAACTGGAAAGCCTTTCTTTGAAGTTGATTGTGGGTTACTAAAGAGTGTGCTAACAGGGAGCCTGTATTGTATCTCCATGATGCTGAAGGTAATCATAGGGAATATGTACATAGAAAAAGAAAATAGATGAGCTAATAAGATTAAAACTATATTCAGGTAGTAGAAAACGATCCACTTTGAAGCACTACCTATGTTTCAACAGCCACGGGCAAAAAGTAGTGGGAGAGGGCTGTAAATCAGGACCCTGCTTTGTAAAACACAATTCAGCCTGAGGGCCTATGGAAAGAGTGTAGTTCAGGGTGTGCAGTCAGGGAAATAATGCTGCATTGGTTTCTGAAAATGGGATAAAGCAAACATATTTTAACTGAGGTAAAGTTTTGTAAATGTCAATAAACATAATACACGGACAATTACGTGTTAAATAATTAATCTACATCCTGACTGCTCAGGTTTAAAATCTTCCACTGAATGTGCCAGTGTTACGTGACTTTAAAGCAAAAAGAAATTACAAATCTCTCTCTGAGCAGTTAACTTTTCCTCAGAAGTTTCTGGAAAATGCTTCCAGTAGATGACAATCAAGCCTTAAAACATAGATAAAGGATCTCACTGAGTTTTATAGCATGTAGAGATAATAAATCATTGAATATTAGGAAGTCTGATATTCTTTTCGTCATATATCTGTCACTGACAATGCCGATTTGCCAAAGCTTTTTTCATTATTTCCGTCAATTACAAACATTAGGGAGATAAGCTTTGAAAACTATCAGAATGCCTTATTTTGACATTTTTATTAGAAATATAAAGTTTTATAGTTCAAAATTATTTTGTTTGGAAATGAAACTAATTGTAGCTGTAAAAGGTTGGCATTTATGGAAACTTACTTTTTAGGCTCTTGGGTTTCTTTCTGAAACTTAAAATGTTTTGTCTGAAGTATGGTTTGAGAAAGTTCTCACTATCTTATGCATAATCAGGGACGTTAAAAATAATCCATCTCATTCTCCGAGTCATCATAACTCTAACCTCTGTTGATATTTTTTTATAATACCTGAGTAAGAGGAGGTACCATGTGAAGAAAGAAACAATGCAGGTAGTAACTATTACAGTAGCAGATCAGAATTTCCTTTTCACTTCATTCATGTAAATCCTATGGAAAGAACAGTCAAAGTATTGCTTAGGTAAAGCAATATGGTATCTGATTTCTTCTGATGAAAAATATGCAAACCTTCAAAAACATTCACGAACACTCGCCCAGCTGAACAATAATAGACTAGCTGTGCAAAAACTGTGTAAATATAATTGGATTCTTTGGTTCAGATCCTAAGGTTTCATTTAATTTTTTTCAATTGTTATTGAAACAATCTCCTATTGAATGAAAAAAATGTTTTATCATAGTTAAAAACTATACTGGGATCTCTGAATTTGATCTGCCTATAGTACTGTATGTGATGCATTTCATGCAGTACATGAAGAATTTTATGTAATAATCAGTGCTGACAAGAGTTCTATGAGACCAAAATAGTCTGACCAAAACTTGACCATAGTTATCAGAGTCTGAAAAAAATACCTATTGAATTTTTTTTCTGTTTGCCAAAGTACCTCTATTTCCTTCTCAAAATACAGTTGTTTTCTGTGATTGATAAGTTCACTAGCTTTTAAGCTCATTCACATCCATTAGTTCTGCCTTTTCTCCTCCCTGTTGAAAATCAGGAGCTGTCAGACTGAAATTTTTTTACCAGACACAAATAGTGTCCCTAGGGGTAGCAGAAACCAATCTGAATCAGTAAGAAATAGATTTTAACGGGTTGCTTTGCTGATACTGATCACTCCACTTGCTTTACAGAAAATGTTGACATAGAGAACAGACAATTATACAAATACTGATTTTTTAATGTGTCTTCCTAAAAAATTTTTTTTTTTTTGGCAAAGCAATAAGTTTGAGATGTTTCAAATAATTTTAGTCGTACATAAGTGACATTTATATCTTAATCCTTTGCAGATCCTCTACAGAATATTTCAAGTGTTCTCTCTTCTTGGGCCTGATCCAAAGCCCATTAAGGTCAGCAACAGTAACCTTTTTTTACTTTAATGAGCTTTGAGTCATATCCAGTACGTGTGCAACAGTCATCCACATGCTCTTTAAACTTGCACAATGCGTGATCCCAAGTTACAGAACAAGATCAGCTCTGGCTCTGCAGAAGCTGATGGGAATTGTGAAGCCTTCCAGACCAGGATTTCCAACTTTATCTCTGGGATATAAGAACAGGGACTTCAAATAAGCTGAGTCTTGGAGAAAAGAAAACCTAAAGTTTCAACAGAATCACTATTTATTTGACTGTCTTATGTGCGGTAAACTTCACAGCATTTTTCTATTTCCATATGTCTCCTACATAAAATGAACAACTTACTTGCATGTAGGAGTATGCATAACCCATCTAGAAAACAGTTGCATCTTTTTAATTAGACATGACTTGAAAAGTGACCCATTGAAACATTATTTCCTAAACATTTCTTTTTTTTTTCCCAAAGGTACCATATGTGTAATTTCTCTCATTGTGAGAATAAAGT
Source organism: Neopelma chrysocephalum (assembly GCF_003984885.1). Taxonomy (NCBI): domain Eukaryota; kingdom Metazoa; phylum Chordata; class Aves; order Passeriformes; family Pipridae; genus Neopelma; species Neopelma chrysocephalum. The sequence goes on along the minus strand of NW_020897694.1, from coordinate 29,414,491 downwards.
GTGAAAACATTTATCTTACAATGAAGGAATTATTGTGAAGAAGAATTGTTTTCTATTTTCTCTTTGGCATATGGATATTGACTGGTGATAATGGAGGAGTCCCGAGGTATAAGCAGTTTGAAAGGTTAGCTGCTTGTTTAACATGTTTCCTGGGCTCAGCTGCTTTGCCTCAGCCATGGCTTGGGGGAAATAGTGACTGAAGAGGTGTAGGCTGCTGGCCAAAAGGATTTAGGTTCCAGAAGCTGCACATGATCACATCTTTGTTCTTCAGTGTGTGTGGCACAGGAGAAAGGATATTGGATAGGCTATGTTTTTTAAAGTGTCGTCTCATAATTTTACACCATTCAGAGTGAAGACTTTAGAGCAGGTGGATTTCAGGTCTGTTACAGGATGAGAAGTTCTGTGGTATGCTTCTATGTAACAAAATATTATGAAAAATACACTGAGGTTTAAGTGGTATCTGAAAAATCATAAAGATCAATCATACAGTAATGAAAGCTCCAATAAATATGTTGCTAATAATCACGTGGTATTTTAGAAATGAGTATCTGAAATCTTAATGTTGATATGTTTAGGAACCATAATGTAAGACATTACTTAACAGTCTACACTAATTTTTATTGTTATTTCTTACATGAAGTGGCACCTTCTTACAAGAGCATAGTTACCTTTCCTAGCACTCCTCGTACTGCAGAATTTCTCACCAATGTCTGATTTTGTTGGTGTATTATTATTGCTAAACTAGAAGGCTAGCAAAGTGCCAGGAAATTAAAAATTTTTCTTGACATATTTATTAGGTAATAAATACCTTGGGGAGTGATTAAACAATATAGAAGCTTATATTTCTTACAAAATCCTTTTTCTTTGACTAAATTCTGGGAGTACAGTTGGGTTAAATAGAGGCTCATAAGCACCTTAGAAGATGCAGAACATAATTCTGAAGTATCTAGTTAGAAATAAAAATAAAGCTGGAAATATTCTTATGCATAACGTCTGTATTTCTACTTCCCCATCTTCATTAACTTTCTTACTGCTGTGTATTTGCTCATACTCACCACTGACCAATAGTTTCTTTCCATAGTGAAAGGGCTAGGATGGTCACTACATGGATAAATAGCCTATGTGATAAAATGGCCAAATAAAAAGATTTAGAGCATGACTAAGAACAGGAAATGGTGAATAAGCAAGCACAATGAATCATAAAATTGTCATCACCATGTCTTGATTCAACCAAAGAGCCAAAGAGAGAAAGTGTTTATGAAGAAATATCTACACAGAAATATCCATGTGCTAGTGAAATGTGTTCACTAAATACTTTGGAGTATTGAATTTTTCCTTTTCATGAGTGTCAGAGACTGAAATAGTTAATGATTTATGCATTCTAGGATTGCCAAGGGACTTTTTCAGGCTCTTGACTTTTGCATTATGCCTTGATGGGCAGTTGGGCCCATCCCTCCCTTCAGAGCTGAAGGTATTGGACCCTAAAAGACAAGAAGATGCCTCAGATGGTCAGTTGGACCCTAAAAGGCAAGAAGATACCTCAGGTGGGCAGCTGGGCCCGCCCCTCCCTCCAGTGCTGAAGACGTTAAGCCCTAAAAAGGCAAACAACTCCTCATCTCAGGGGAGGTGCAAAAAGCATGCTGAAGGTATATAAACTGACTGGTGACTTTGGGGTTTGGGGGGGGGTTTCTCCTCCCCCCCCCACCGCCTGCGGATCAAGACCACCGCTCTCAGGATTACCAAGCTACATCCCTGGATCCACTGAGTGACCACTGCTCTCAAGGTTGCCAAGCTGCATTGCTGACTTCAGTGAGTGACCATCGCCCTCAAGATGGCTAAGCTGCATCGCGGGATCCAGTGGGCGGTGACTGTATACATTTCTTTTTCACTCTCATCTTTTCTTTACTCTTATCCTATTTTGTCTCCCCTGTGTATTTCCCCCCCCAAAGGTTATCTTTATGTTGTATCGTTATATGACAACACCCAAAACGCTGGCTTACCTGATGATGTAAAATTGTTAAAATAAATTTTGGCAATATACGTTTTCAGGCACCGATTATTTAGTGTCGTTTCGCTTTAATCCACCCCAAGGGAAGTATTGATAAAAACTTGAGTTACCCCCCTCCCCTTTTTCCCTGGGGCGGGTCGTAACAATGAGCACATATAGAGCACTGGGCTAAATATTTATATTCTATGTCATCCCACTGACATATAAGGAAGGGTGGGAATACAGCTGTCATATGGTTTATAAACATGTTAATATTCAAAGTACTATAATTGAATTTATAGCTCACATATGAACACCACATTATCTCTGCAGTTTTTTACAGTAGTTTCCCCTTGCGTTATAGGATGGAAGACAGTATATAAGCATATAGACTTTTATGATGGGAAATAACAAAATTCTTGAGTATGTTGCTTTGTAAAAGCAATAATTTTTCCCATAAATTAATTAGAGTTTACAATGCTATTTCTATTAAATCACAGGACTAAGACTGCAATGGTAGCCAACAAAATATCAAGCATTTGCAATTGGGCTATTAATCAGTTTGGATTTCAGTAAAGCTTTCAATACTGTCTCTCACAAGGTCCTTCTGGACAAGATGTCCAACACACAACTGGATAAACACACCATATGATGGGTGAGCAATTGGCTCATGGGTCGAGCACAGAGTGTAGTACTGAATGAGGTAACATCAGACTGGTGATCTGTCACTAGTGGGGTTCCACAGGGCTCCATCTTAGTCCCTGTGCTCTTAAGCATCTTCATTGGATGCAGAACTAGAAGGGATACCAAGAAAGTTTGCAGACATCATGAAACTGGGAGGAGCTGCTGACTCCCTCCAAGGAAGGGAGGCCCTGCAAAGAGACCTCAACAAATTAGAGGGCTGGGAAATCACCAACAATATGAAGTTCAACAAGGGGAAGTGCTGGATTCTGCATCTGGGATGGGGCAGCCCTAGATGCATATAAAGACTGGGGAATGAGATGCTGGAAAGCAGTGCCACAGACAAGCATCTGGGGGCCCCGGTCGATGGCAAGTTGAACATGAGTCAGCAGTGCCCTGGCAGCCAGGAGGGCCAAACGTGTCCTGGGGGGCAAAAGGCAAAGCATCGCCAGCCGGTTGAGGGAGGGGATTGTCCCACTCTGCTCTGCACTGATACGCCCTCACCTGGAATATTGTGTGCAGTTTTGGGCACCCCATTATAAGAAAGATATTAAGCTGTTAGAGAGCATCTAAAGGAGAGCAATGAAGTTGGTGAAGGGCGTTGAGGGGAAGCCATATGAGGAGTGGCTGAGATCACTTGGTCTGTTCAGTCTGGAAAAGAGGAGACTGAGGGGAAACCTCATTGCAGTTACAACTTCCTTGTGAGGGCAAGAGGAGAAGCAGACACTGATCTCTTCTCTGTGGTGACCAATGACAGGACCCAAGGGAATGGCCTGAAGTTGTGTCAGGGGAGGTTTAGGTTGGATATCAGACAAAGGTTCTTTACCCAAAGGGTGGTTTGGTACTGGAACAGGCTCCCCAGGGAAGTGGTCACAGCACCAAGTCTGATAGAGTTCAAGAAGCATCCAAATGGTATTCTGAGGTACATGGTGTGACTCTTAGGGATGGTCTTGTGCAGAGCCAGGAATTGGACTGGATGATCCTTGTGTGTCCCTTGCAACTTGCCAGATTCTGTGATTCTGTTATTAACAATTTTGAAAAGGTAAATAATCCTAAGAATTTACTAGCTTCTCTATTTAATGAACAACATGAATTTACTTTGTCATTACTTGGTACATCCTCAATTCATCCAGGGGAGCTTTTTTTAAGAGAAATTGAGAGTGTTTTTTGAAAGTTTATGTTCTTGAAATCTTTCAAATGCCAAAATACTTATATAGAAGACTCAATTAGGTAATTTATTAAAATATGTATTAAAATTTTGTACATGATAATTTAGATGAGAAGGACTAAAATATGGACTGTTCTGCATTGTATCAGATTCCTCTTTCCTCTCTATGGCAGAATGTTTGGATCTGTTTAACTGAGTTGAATTTTTGAACCCTTGAAGGAACCTATATAATTGACATAACATTTTGTTCTAGATCTAAACCTTTCAAATGACTTCATTTTCCTTCTTAACATGTCTATTATTGTTTTTTAAACTATTATATGACTTTACTGTAACAAAGCATAAGAAGGTTCCATGTTCTTACTACTTTCCACTTTTAAATAGAAATAAACCATAAAGATAGAATAAATATAAAATCATCTAATTTCCTTCTTGAGCATCATGGACAGTGGGATTGAGTGCACCCTCAGCAAGTTTGTCAACATGCTGGAGGGAATGGATGCCATCCAGAGGGACTTTGACAGGCTTCAGAGATGGGCCCGTGTGAACCTCCTGAAGTTCAACACACCAAGTGGTGTAGTGGAAGGTGTCCTTGCCTATGGAAGGGGCACTGGAACAAGATGATCTTTAGTATTGCTTCCAACCTAAATATATAGAAATATATCTATATCAAAATATATTGATAGATATAGATCTAGATATATATCTATATCTAAATATGGAATAATTCTGTAATTCCATGATTCTATAATTTTATGATTTTATGATTTTAATTATCATGTGGAAGTATTGTCTGAAGGACATTTGCCTCATGTTCAGAGTAGCAGGAACACTAACTCTCTTGTTATAATGTTTTTTAAGGCTTGTAAAAGTTGCAATTTTCTTCTGAAGGTAGATTTGGTACATTTGAAAATAACACTATGTCCTGATAAGAAGAGGTATGGTTTCTAGAATTGTCATGTATTTGCTTGGAAAAAGAAAGGGGGATAGATATAGGGGTCTTGCAGTATTACAGGTCCTTGGTAAATAATTTACTGGCTAGGTTTCCCTATAAGGCATATATACGAGTTGGTGCAATATATTATAGGACTCCAGGGGTGAGATAGTGCATCTCACATGCAGGCTGCATGTGTGTGCATCTGAGAAACCCATGTTGCTTGATTGACACTTCACTGCTTGGTTCTTTGTAACTTGTTTATCCAAGTGCATGATATATTCTTGCATAGCTTGATTTTTTGAGGAATAAGTTATGATAGTCCAAACCTATAATTTGATTTCAGTAACAGGCCTTCTGAGACTGGAAAATTTGTTCTAACTTGACTTTGCTTCTCCCTTGCTGAAATATTTGACTCAGAATATGAGTACCCACTAGCCTCCATGTTTAACAAAGTGTGCTCATTGTCCTATATTGTAATCTGAAAGGTCAGGGCATTGAACCATTAAATATTAAATTTATTCATGTAGGTATATTACATGTGTTTCAGTGTTTTCTTAAATGATTTGACATTAGCAAAAGAATACTGAGGCAAAAGAAACTGTGCAGAAGAGATAGGCCTTAGGTGGCATACAACAACAAATCATTACAGATATTAAAACCAGATTTAATATACATATTGTTGTAAAAAAACCTACAGGAGTATTAGCTAGAGGGTGACTGCTCATGCAATTTGTTGTACAATAATTTACAAATTTTATTAACTTCCAGATAAAAACTCTCATGTAAATTAACTCATTGATGTCAAATCAACATCCCTGTATACATTCAGCCTAGCAATACATTAATTTTCCATGTGTGATAGTGTAGCACACTGATTCTGAGAGCTCTAACTAGAGATTTGGATGATGTGTTTTTCTTTTCTTCATTTAAAGCAGGCTTTTTTCAGCTGTTTACTCATGTACTGCATATGCTTTTCATAAATGTTGAAAAGTCAAAATTTATTGACCCAAACATTTGCTGTCCTTCATTTTATGTTATAGATATGAATATTTGGCTGACTGTACATTTGTAGCTGTGAGTATTCATGAGAGAAATTTGTGACTTTTCCTCAAGGGTTAAAATCCAAAATCAAGACTATTTTTGGAAAATAAAAGTGTATATTGCATAACAGAAGAACACTATAACAAATTTTAACTATTAGGTATAAATTACTTCTACAGATCTTGTGAAAAATATGTCTCTCTCATCCTTTTCTCTTTCAGGATTCTGTTGACATGAGGACTACAGAGATAAAGTAATATTTTTCATATTAATGGACAACTTCCTAAAGAATATAATTTTGCAGTTAGAAATATGTGCTGTAAATTAATGTTCACAGTATTTGCTGATTTGAGAATTTTACAAATTATTACTTCAAACAGTTGACAAGGAACAGCACTGACACACCGAGATTGAATGTAAGGGAGAAAATAATTTAGAGGCAAAATGTCCCAACCTGCTTGTATTGACCAGTGTCTTATTCTGAACTTGTCCTAGTGAGATCAATAGGATTACTGGAACAGTAATGCGCTACTTACTGTGAGAAAGCCTGGCAGAATCTGGCCTTTAATGTGTCTTACTGGCCAAAAACTTCCTTTTTTTTTTTTTTCCAATTTTTTTTCTTCTGTCTATAGATGTTAAACAGTTTTATTGTAACTTCAGGAACTGTAGCTTCGGAACCAGAAAGTTTGTACACTTCAAAAAGTATAAACTTCAGGTTTGGTCATTTGTTCAAAAATTTTTTCTTTTGTCATTCTGCAATTAGATTTATGACAACCATTTTTAGAAATAATACAATACCTTCATGTATTTTCTGTCTTTTTTTTCTTTAAGTATACTTGTTTTGCAGCTCACTGTAGCATTCTCCTCTTAGAAGGATAAGACCTCTTCTTCTCTTTGTAAAACCAGAAAAATATCATCTATGTTTGCTCTTCCTCCCTCTTGAACCACTGAAAGCAATATAAAATGGCATTGATTCCAGTTACAATGAGAGTAGAGACTTGATCCTGACACTCTGAGCCCTCTTACAGATGGTATAGCCTTTTACTGATGATTGACATATGACTGGATCATATCCTAAGTATATAACATTTGCAAAAAGTGAGTCACTTTTTTTCTCTTCAAGCAATGGTGATGACTCTTTTGCAACTGCTTGAGAAGGATGAGAGACAAGGGGGGGGAATAATTAAGAAATCATTTCTGCTTTGAAGCTAATGTCTTTTTCCTTTTGTGTATTAGTTGCTGCTGCCATACTCTTATCTTTGTTGCAACTTTTTTTTCCTTCTTCCATGTGCCTGAACATGATTGGTTGGCTCCATGTTCTCATGTTATTGTTCAAGATGTTTCTATGGAGAGTGATTTAATTTCATGAGATTTGTAGCTTTCTCCTGCTGTGCCTGTATAATGGCATTAATGCAGATTGTTGAAAGGGAGAGTCTCAAGCCAGGTGGAGTTAATTAAGCTGAGGTAGGTACCCCCAGTCCTTCTCATATGCAAAAGAGTATAGAGCAAACCTGGCAGCTGATAATGTAGCAAATGTAAATATGTTTTTGATGACAGATTATGTCATTTAAAAATAGTGAAAGCAACTGAAAACTAAGGCAAGGTACTGTCTACTTAAATTGTAATTCCCACGAAGAAAGAAGTAATTTAATTGCTGTGAATAACAAAACAGTCATAGAGCTTGAGAAACACTCATTGAGTCTTAAAATAAAACTTGATACACCTGCAAGAAAGACACAAGACCCTCCTCTGCCCCTCTCTGCAAGTGTCCATGTTATCCTCGCATGTTGTTGATATATTGAATTTGGAAATTCCTCTAACTCCTGACATGCTAAAAACGTTACTGAAACTTATTAGAGATATAAGAAAAGAGATGAAGCCCTACATTATTTCCCGACATCATTCTGTTGGAAAAAGACATGTGAAGTTCAAGATTTTTCTGAAAGCTGCCAAAATTTACAAGCCACAGAAACATGGACATGTTTAAACCATATTTACAATGATGAACTGACATGAAACAACACAGAGAGAAAGGTAAATATAAGGAAATCTCATAATATTTTAAGTGGGATCAGTGGAGGAAGTTGTTTTCACTTTTTCTTACATGAGCATATTTTATAAAATTAGTGTAACTGAGTACAAGACACATGGGACAGTCGCAGGGGAGAACGAGCAGACACCTGTAGATCATTTGTTACAAAGAATGTATCGAAATGTGGCAAAGAAACACTGTGGATCTGGAGCTTGATAGATCGAGAGGGAATGAAAAAACAAAACTGGGAAACAGCTAATGGTCATAGTATGCTTTTTGTCTTGATGAACTAATTTCCCTGTGGAATGTGTTTTGCTGCAGGAATATGTTTGGTATGACAATTAAATGGAAGCATAAGCAGTCTATCTAAGGTATTTTATCTAATCTCTGTGTTTATTTTAAATCCATCAGAACAGAATCCCAGCACTAACAGTCTTTTAAACAAAGCAGTCAGAGAATTGAAATTATCCACTCTGCTTACACCATCTGAACATATCATGTTTTTCCCTTGTCTTACTGTCCGAGGGAACACTATTGGGTCGCTCAGAGGTGACTGCATGAACGCAAATGAAAAGAGATGGATCTTCACTTTCACTTGTAAGGTGCTATGGTTCAGAACTTACTCTCGTTTTTGATGAAAAGAAATTCCCTGTCTGTTAAGCAGACAAAGACAGTTGTCAGGATCTTAACCCTGGTCTTCGTCTGTCACAGTTTCTAAAAGACTACAGCTGGCAGACTGGGTCAGAGTAAGCTGCAGGTATGAAGGAGTCATGGCCTAGTCCTTTCAAGACTTTGAAGAATAGGGCCAACATTTGGCCTTGGAGTGGATTTGGTGCAACCTAGGTAGAGAGAACAGAGAGATCATCAGATTGATGTGCTCTTTCTGTGCTGCTGAACTTAGGTTATGCACTAAATAAGATGATTGCAGCCAAATGTGTCTCATATCTCTGGATTCTTCTTGAGGTGAAAGATAAGAGACAGAATATAACATTGTGTTTCCTGAGCATTTGATTAGATAGCGGGTTTCAGAGTCATGAGGCAATGGTACATAGCAAGGTATTAAATGTAATTGCAGTTTGAGTTGTAGTTCTGGGCTTTCAGCTTTCCAGGAGTTCTCGCAATAAATATGAGAAAAAGTGTTACTGAGACTTCTGTATCTGTTGCAACACTAACAATCTATTGATAATGAACATGTCAGAGTTAATGAAAGAAAAATTATGTGGATCAAACAGACTCGTGAACTAGTTAACCTGATATCTGGGATAGGCTAGATTTTATCTACTATGTTGTAAGGGAAATGCTAACAAGCACCACAAAATTAAATCCCAGAACAAATCTGGAGGTGAAAAGGAAAATAAAGATAAATTCTTTGACCTTCTAATGGCAATTTTTCAAAGTTTAATTGCTACATTTATTTTATAAGATAGTGTCTAACATCCATAATAAGTCTAGTTTGACCAAAAATAATTGAATTTAAACTTTTCAATCTAGAGCTTCATCCCCCACCCCAGCTATTCTGAAATTTTAAATTAGTTTTAAACATCAGTTATTCTTGCTTTACAGATTTCTGGTGTTCTTCTGAATCTCTTGAAAGAATGCTCATGAATGCACCAAGTATATCAACATATTATTCAGTATTTCAGACGCCTTCACTCCTAACTCAGAAAGAACTCATTTTGAGTGAGAAAGACTTTTTTTATGGACCTTCATCAGGACTTCAAGTCAGAGGCTTAATTTTCTAGGAGCTGCTTTTGGAAGTTCTCTGTGTGAATTTTCAGAATCCCAAATAACTTCAACAACTGTCAGTTGTAAACTGTCTCTGTATCAAACTGCCATACACACAATTGTTGTCACCCAGAAACAAGGCCATTTTTTATGTATGGCCCACACAACTTCTACTCTGTGGTTCAATGTTAAGAGAACTTCATCTTCCACTTTCCAGAAAATAGTTTTTTAAAAGAAAGTTTGCCCTCATAATCACATTGTCTGTCAAAGTAGCAAGATTGTAAAGTTACAGCTTGTTCTGCCATAGGATGAAAATTTATTAGGCTGAAGTCAATCACAATAGGGATAGTATTTCACTCATGATATTTCACCATAATATAATATGACTCTAAAAGAAGTGGTGATTGTTCATAATTGAATTGTGATTACAGATGAGTAGCAATGAGAAGAGACAGTGAAATGCTATTTACGTTTCGAATAAAGTAAAAAAATGAGTTAGATGAAAAATTAAAAAATAATTAAAAAAGAAAAGCAAATAAGTTAACCTGGAAAATAACTTCATTTTTCAGGTACTAAGTTGTCATATATTTTAAAGGATCACATATTTGATCTTTGCTTTCTTTTATTTATCCATTTTTCTCTACAGATTATAATAAAATAAATATTATTCTTAGATGTCTTTGGTACTTTTTTAAGTTAAAGTTTTTCAAACTTCTTTTAGATTTTGAGAAAAGAAAAAAATGAAAAAAAAATGTGTTGCAAAAAAAACCTCTTGGTAAATCACAAGTTACAAGAAAATCATACTCTACCACAGTCACTGATTTTTTTCTAAGTCACCCGGGGAAGGACACTTTAAATGTGTGTCCCTATCAGACTTACAAGAATGAGACCTGCACTGTGATTGGCTGCTAAAATTGATGTAGTGTTATTGTAGCAATTTTAATAAAAGCATGCAAAAATCTCAGCACTTTCTTTTCCTGAAAATTTTTATTGTAAATGAAATTGTCTTGTCATGACCAATCTTCCATCTAGAATGATTAGGCATGGATTAGGAAAGAATAAAAGCAAGAGGAAAAAAGAGTTGGAATATAGCATACCATAAAATCCTGAAAAGTATAGCACAGTGGAAAAGATTTGAAGGAAAAAAAGAAAAAGTATACATCTCCTGAAGAGGTTTGAAAAACTGACAATTTTTAGCAGTAAGTGCCATTTGTGGGCTCAAGGGACTGTTAAACAACAAGCGATTATTTCAGGCGCAAGTAGAGGTAAATGACAGCATTTAAAAAACTGTGAATAGATACTGTTAAAACCGATTTAGTATATTTTAGAATATTGTGGCTGTGGAGTCCTACATATCACCAGGAAGATTTATCCTATGGAGAAAAATCAAATAATAAGCGAATGTTCATCACAAAGCCAGAAAGATGGTATATCTTGATGAAACCAACCAAAGTGTAGCAGAACAACACATACAATAGTGAATGAAATATTCATTCCCCTAATGAGTTATAGATGAAACTAACAAATAAGTAAGACTCAAAACCTATTTCCTGCTTAAAATCAAATGTGAGGTGAACATTTAAATTACATTTTAAAGGCCTGTTTTTAAAGTTCAATCATAAATTCAGGGTGTGGGGGTGAAATCAGGTGATGAACCTAGTACAGTAACTCCCTATTTGAACAAAAAATAGAAAAGTGCACTACTAATCTTATGCCATTTATATCAGAAAATGTAAAATCAGTAGTGAGAGGTAGGTATCAGATTTTGAAAACTTCTTTTAATAATATATTTTTTGGTTCTATATTAAAAAGCTGAAAGTCTTGCAATTTTAGGTACTTGAAGCAATACATATAGTCTAGGTAATCAGTGGTCTGCTCTTCTGTTGACAGATGCAGTAAAGATTCATACTTGCCATAGTTGGTATATATAACATGTTATTCATTATTTTTCCTGTATTTTAAAAATAATAGTAGGTTTTCAGTTGGGAATAAAAAGGGGAGAAATTAGTTGATCAGTTACCTAAGTAAGTAACTAATGTCTGGAAATGAATAACAAAAGAATGTTTGAACACAATTAAGTATTTTGCTTATATTGGGAATGTTGGAAAACAAGGAAGACATTTACAGAAAGGATTGGTTCACAAATAAAATTATGTGGTAAAATTAAAAAAAATAGGTTTTGATACCTTTGTAAATAATGGTAGTAAATATAGGAAAATGGAAGCAGTTAATAGCTGCACAATGAGTAGCTACCTATATCCCACATATACATAACAGAACTAGCTTCCCAGATGTATCCAATGTGAATAAAGTATATATTTGCAAGCCTGGTTGAGCCATGAACAAACATATCTTAAAGGTTGCCAGTATTTAAATTAACTCTTTGGGAAAAGGAATATTTCTTTTTAGTGTGTACTATGCATAGGTAAATGGCACCCTAATCCCTAATGAGGGCTTATCTGCACTGCCAGAACACAAAATGTTAGAGAAGGAATAAAAAGCCCTCGCACACAGCATAAAAGTCCTTTACTCTGTATTGTCTGTGTTCACAGCTGCAAACCTTGCAGTGAGTAAGCTCTCCAGATCCTGTAATATACAGCAATGCCAAGTGAGGAGTGTTGTAACAGAAATCTGTTCTCCTCATCAAGCATGTCCTTGCTCACATCCTTTTCCTTACTGCACAAACGACACAGAGGGTGACAGTCTGTGTTCATATAATAAATACAACTCTAAGAATTGTGACTATTTGAACTTCATGCTTTCATTCCCCCTGGTGATTTACGATCCTTACTCCCCAAGTACTGAAGTCCTCTGAGAATGTATAAATAAAACTGTTAATTATTATGTGCTAGAATTAATTTAAATTATTTTAAAGGAAATTTAACACAGCATTAAACACTGACATTTCTGTCCCAAGTGGTCTTATCAACACCCTAGTGCTGCAATTTCCTATTTACTTAAAACTGACTGAATTGTTATGCAAGTTACCACTTCAGACTTTTTAAGGATGCAAGGAAGTTTCTTATTTTGTGTAGATTGGAGAGAAAAAAAAACACTAAACCAACAACAAAAGACAAACAACACTTGTGAAAATGTCAATGAGTTGCCATATCTCTCAAAGAGAGCTGTCTAAATGTTCTAAATAGTATTGAAACTTTGCAATTTCACCATCAAATGTTTATTTCTTGCATCTCACTGCTTTCATCTTCATGTTTTAGCAACATAAGTTTCTGCCTTTTTCATTTAGAATAACAGAGACAATAGATTACTATTTTTCGTGATTTTCTCAGTAAGAAGCAGTAGAGATAACCCTGAACAACATGTTTAAGTTTAAAGGCTAGTTTCTTTACAGAATCACAGAACCATAGGATCACAGAACATGGTGAGTTGCAAGGGACCCATAAGGATCATCCAGTCCATCTCCCGGCTCTGCACAGGACCATTCCCAAGAGTCATACCATGTACCTCAGAATACCATTTGGATGCTTCTTGAACTCTATCAGTCTTGGTGCTGTGACCACTTCCCTGGGGAGCCTGTTCCAGCACCAAACCACCCTTTGGGTGAAGAATCTTTTTCTGATATCCAACCTAAACCTCCCCTGACACAACTTCAGGCCATTCCCTTGGGTCCTGTCATTGGTCACCACAGAGAAGAGATCAGTGTCTGCTTCTCCTCTTGCCCTCACAAGGAAGTTGTAGACTGTAATGAGGTTTCCCCTCAGTCTCCTCTTTTCCAGACTGAACAGACCAAGTGATCTCAGCCACTCCTCATATGGCTTCCCCTCAACGCCCTTCACCAACTTCATTGCTCTCCTTTAGATGCTAACAGCTTAATATCTTTGGTGCCCAAAACTGCACACAATATTCCAGGTGAGGGCGTATCAGTGCAGAGCAGAGTGGGACAATCCCCTCCCTCAACCGGCTGGCGATGCTTTGCCTTTTGCCCCCCAGGACACGTTTGGCCCTCCTGGCTGCCAGGGCACTGCTGACTCAAGTTCAACTTGCCTTCGTCCAGGATCCCCAGGTCCCTTTCCTTGGCTCTGCTTTCCAGCATCTCATTCCCCAGTCTTTATATACATGCAGGGCTGCCCCATCCCAGATGCAGAATCTTTCTCCCTTCTTGTTTAACCTAGATATCTTTATTTTCTCTATGTAATAAGTTTGGTTTTTTCCAGACATTTCTAGAGTCATCTAGTTCACTACATCTAGTTTACCCATTTTTAATTATGTCATACCATTTCTTAGAGTTTTCTTTATGAGAGTTTAGTCAAGTTTTGTTTATCTCAGTATTTTGGTATAGACTCCCTCAGACATTTATTCAAGACACTTGATATCTTGCTCTAAACTCTCCTCAAGAGACTCTTCTGTTATTTATATCCAGAGCCTAAAAGACTACCTTCCTGAGGATGCACTCACAATTAGGCTCTTTAAACATCCACCTTTGTTCAGAGAAGGAGAGAGAGAGGGAGGGAGGAAGAAACTTCTATAATTTTTTTTTTAAGATATACTAAGACTTCAAGTACAGAAACCTAAAACCAACAAAAGTAGGCAAAGAATGAAGAACTATAGCACAAACTCTAGTTATCTGCAGAATATACACTCTCAAATGTGAATACCTCACTGTTGCAAAATAATAGATAATGGTACATGTGCCACACATTTTATTTATAAAGAACTAAAGGATGGAAGAAGCTAGGGAATGAGGGAGACAGAAGGCATAATAAAATATAAACTGTAATAGGGTAACATTATCTCTAGGATTTTGGATTACTTTGACATTGTTAAATTGTAATAGACTATAAATGAAGAAACATACTCAGTAAAAAAATTAGTTTGGAGGATTAATGTAGTAATTTTGAACATAATATATTACTGAGGTAAACATAAACAGTTTACTCTGGGACTAAATTTTAAAATTTATCATTTTGTGCCCAAGACATCCATTTCAGTTGGCTTGGTGATTTATGATGATACAATAATAATACATAATAATAGTGTTTTGTGTATGAAGTTTTGTAGAGACTTACTATAGAATCTTACATATTATAAGATGTAATAATAGTATGTGTATGCTCAGATGATTTATTGAACATATCTATATCAGTGACAGCATTCCTAGACATTTCAGAGACATTGTTTTAAAGGGATATTGTTGTTGCAATGAAAATTTTAAATGTTAGGCACTGTTATTTTTTTAATTGCCTGAGGGTTGCACCACTTATTAACTTAAATGAAACATCTTGTATTTTACTGGAAGGACAAGAAGATCTTCATGAGGTTCATCCATTTATAATTAGTGTAAGGAGTAAGCACTAAAACCTTTCACTGAGATTTTCAGCTTGACTTTTCTGTTTTTTTTCTATGCATCTGAGTGGCTGCTTTCTCTCCCCACGTTTTATTGGATGATGTCCTTGCTGGTGTAGGGCTAGCTAGTCAGTAGCTGAGACTATCTAACAGACTCTGACACTCTAATTCTTATGGGAACTATATGTAGCAAAATTGCTCTATCTCAAATGATAAGAGCATGTTTCAGGCACTATCAGTATCTGTTTCACAGTCTAACAAAGCCTGCTAACACATTATTTCAAACTTTATTGCTTACATTTATGAGTGGTAACAAATTAAATGAAAAGGACTTGCTGCATAATGCTGCAATGTAAGATTTCTATACTTTTTCTTTTATTTGATCCTCCTTTCATTTGTATTAGTCCGTCAGCACTAGAGCTGCATGAGTCTTCTCAACAGGTGTATAAATACCAAACATCTGGACATAAAATAATATATCGTACTGGCAGTAATTTCTGAAAAATCTGTTCAGAATATAATCTGTTTTGATATGTCTCCTTTTTTATTTTTAATCTGAGATACAGGTTGGAAAATACAAGTATTACCTGCAGTAGATTGGGAAAAAAAAAGGAAACCAGCAGTGAAGATTCAATTGTAAACCAAAATGTTCAAGGAAAATTAAGAAGCAATGAATTTTCACAGTTACAAAGACAAAAACTGAAAAGAGTAAAATTGCTATTTCTGAAAATAAGGAAAAATTCAAATTTAATTTATGGGAACAGAAATTGAAGCTTTTGTTCAGAGCTGGAAACACTATTTTTATACAAATTATTATGACATATGTAAGAAAAGCAAAATCTACCATCTCAATACAAGAAATTAAAAGGACTAGAGTATCAACCGGAGTGCCTGACTATAACACAATATATATCCAAATGGGATTTCACAGATTAAAATTATGCTCAGGAAAAAGGATGAATTTGATGTAGTAAACAGTTCTGGTTTTTAGTTAATTTCAATAGCAAAAAAATAATTTTTCCAACTTCATTTTTTAAGAAATTCTTAGAAATTACTTAAGGAATCAGAAACTTCCTTTGACTGAAAGGTTGCTTGATCAATGTTGTAGATACATATCCTGAAGAACACGATTGACCAACACCTGTTGTTCATGTTTACATTTTTCTAAAAACTTCAGCACAGAAATTGAAAACTCTCATTACAAAGATAAAGGTACTAACATAACTCACCAGTACCCAGGGAATTTTTACCAGCCTAATGAATATATTTAGACTCCTGTTGGTTGGAAACATGTTTCCTTGATCAGTACTGAGCAGAGGTTTTCTGAAGAAGGAAAATTCTGATATACTCTACCATATGCTTTAAACACAAATGAAAAGACAAACCTGTTTCTTTGGAAAACCAGGCCAAACCAAACAAAGCCTTACTTGTTTTAGAAAGTGTTTTTCTGACAACTTTACATAATTATCACCTAGTTAGGTCTCAATGTACATCTAACAGAAATATAAAAAAACTAAGAGTATTAAAGTGTTATGACAGGAAAAATATATCACCATATACACAGAATGCAGAATCTCAGAATAACTGGAGTTGGAAGAGACCTCTGGAGACGATCTAGTCCAATTCTTATGCTAAAGCACATTCACATAAAACAGGTTGCACAGGGTCATGTCCAAGCAGGTTTTGAATGTCTCCGGAGAGGGAGACTCCACAACCACCCAAGGCATCCCATACCAGTGCTCTGTAAATCGGAAAGTTTTTCCTTATATTCAGATTGAACTTCCTATGTTACAGTTTGTGCCTGTTTTCCCTTGTCCCATCGCTGGACATCACTAGAAAGACGGATGTCACTGGCCCTATCCTCTTGACACCTACTCTTAAGATATTTCTAAGTATTGATAAGTGCCACAGTCCGTGGGGGGAAAGGAAATGGGACCGGGCACTGCAATAAGGGTTCTGAAACAGTTGAGGTCTCGTGCAGCAATGCCACTTTATTTAGGGGAAACAAGGGTTTAAATAACGTAGGTTTGAGGGGTGGATTCTAACCTGGGGAGGCGCAAGAGATTGACAACTCAGGGAAAAGTGTGATAGGGAGACAGGGGAAAGGTGGGTGGAACTCCCGGGTCTCTGAGGGAATGGGCCAATGGCAGCTCTCCCTGCATGGTGGCAGGCTGTGACCTGCAGCAGAGGAGTGGGAAAACTGGGGAGACAGGGTGACAAACAACTTTTGGAGGGAAAATCTGAGGGAGAAAGGGAGACAATATGGAGGTATGACAGAATTCATAAAATTTAACAATAAACTGAGGTGCATAAGAATTCATAAACACACAACAATAGACTGGGGAAAAACTGTCAGTCCGGTGGGTGAATTATTCAGTAAGTAACAGGTCCCTTTAGATCCCATTTATGCTTTTCCAGGCAACATATCTTTCCCAGTCTGTCTTCTTATCCAGCACAGATAAGATCCACTCTCAGTTATCTCTTCTCCAGGCTAAACAGGCCCAGTTCCTTCAGCCTTGTCTCAAAAGAGAGATGCTCCCATCCCATAATCATGTTCACAGTCCTCCACTGGTCCCCCTGCAGTAGTTCCTTTACTTTCTTAAATGGCAGAACCCAGAACTGGACACAGGACTCCAGATGCGGTCTCACCAGGGAAGAGCAGAGGTACAGGATCACCTCCCTCGACCTTCTGGCCTCATTCTTCCTAATGCACCCCAGAATACTATTTGCCTTCTTGGCCCCAAGAGCACATTACTGGCTCGTGGACAGCTTGTTGTTCTTCTCCCAGGCTGCTTCACAGCATGTCAGCCCACAGTCTGCACTAGTGCCTGGGGTAATGATGTTCCTCTCTGCCAAGCTCTCCAGCTTGTCCTGGTCTCACGGACTGGCAGCACATCACTCTGAGATATCAGCCACTCTTCCCACTTTTATATCATTAGCAAACTTGCTGAGGGTGCAGTGTGTCCCTTTTTCCAGATCATTTATGAGTGGGATACCTGAAATACTAGCAAAGGTGTTTACCATAGTAAAGAATGTAACTTTATATGGAATTGCTTTCAGATGTGCAAGTGATCTGCCGAAATAGTTGACTTTCAAACTCAGTTGCAAAGGATCAGTGCTTTGCAGTGATGAGCAGAAACAGACAGACCACCCATAAATGGTGGGAAGTACCAGAGACCACACGTTGTACTCCATAAGATATTTAAGAATGAAATGTTTATGAAAATAAAAAAAAATTATTAAAATTTAAAATGCGTAAGTGTATATACATGTATGTATATATAAATTATATAATATAAATATATGCTATGCTTGTAACCTTATTATGGGACTTCACTGACAGCAGTAGGACTGAATTTAAGAGTTTTATTAAATAGAAAAAATAAGAAAGTTTGAGAGCCCTCAACTTTATAATGAACCTTCTGTTTAGCAAGAAAATTTACCCTATTCATAAATATGAATTAAATGGCTAACAGATTATATTTGTATTAAACAGAGAAAAGAAAATTCTATATTGTTAGATTAATGAGCGAACAGTAACTTGTTCTTAAAGTATTAGAGTAAGAATTTATGATCTTTTTCTCAGAAGGGAAATTCTTAGGCAAAGTGTTTTGCACCTTGGTACAACACAGGGTCTCTCTTCTGCAGTAACTCTCAATCAGAGGTTCCACTGGATTTCCACCCAGTTTAAGTTGGTCTGATCCACTGATTTACCATTAACCATTAGTAAACTCTGCTAACAGTAACATGTTGCTTCCCTGAGCTGCACTTGCAGGTAAAAAACCTTTTTCTAATATCTAATCTAAACCTCCCCTGACACAACTTCAGGCCATTTCCTTGGGTCCTGTCATTGGTCACCACAGAGAAGAGATCAGTGTCTGCTCCTCCTCTTGCCCTTACAAGGAAGTTGTAACTGCAATGAGGTCTCCTCTCAGTCTCCTCCAGGCTGAACAGACCAACTGACCTCAGCCACTCCTCATATGGCTTCCCCTCAAGGCCCTTCACCATCTTCATTGCCCTCCTTTGGATGCTCTCTAACAGCTTAATATCTTTCTTATATTGTGGTGCCCAAAACTGCAGACAATATTCAAGATGAGGTCCTTACTTATTATCTTCTGGTCATTGTATTTAATAGGAGTAAAAAGTTGTCCACTTCCCATTTAGAATGTTGTCAGATTCACAGAAAAAGTCAAACAAATCTAGTCTCATCTAAAGAGATATGGCTATAAGTACACTTTTTTGAACACAGGAATCTCTGTCTGGCTTTACAATTAGTAATGACACAGGCTTGGGTTCTGTGTCTTACCATAAAGTGGCATGGTATGTCTTCTGAAGACAAAGAACAATCCTTATTTCTTAATATTTCTCAGTACATTTTCAACCTGAATGCATTCTTTGCAAGCTGTCATTTCCAAAGGACTATAGTTAAAAGATCAAAGCAATCATACCTTAGCAGTTAGCTAAAAAACCTTGTATTCACGCATTAAACAGTGTTGAAAAACAGATACTTTCTTTCATAACTATAATGAAGTTTCAGAGCCTGAAGAACCAGTTCTACATCAAAGAATCAATGTCATGATAAATGCATAATTTTTTCTCCTTGCTAACAAAACTTCATAAAAGGATTTGTGACATATTAAAACATTAATTTCTAACAAACGTTTTATTGCAAACTCTGAAATAATTAGTTTCAAATCACAAAGGGATGAACCAAGTCAAAACCACACTGTGGCCATCAGTTGGCAACACTTTAACAACAGGGAAAGATACTGCTGAGCTTTACCATACATAGTCTACAACGATGATATATAGCCTACAATAATGAAGATTCATCTTAATTCTAACTATTTCTGTATGAGTGTAAAGTAATCAGCCTTATAGAAACACATGGCTCAGGTAAGCAAGTGGGTCACTTTGGTTAGACAAATTAATACATTTCACCAGTGCAATGGTATACTTCGTGTAAAAAGGCAAAGCAGTTTAACATTTTGTTGCTTTCTCCCAGTTAAATTCTAATCTATAGTTTAGGTCCTGGAGATAAATTAGGTAAATTTTTACTCCTGAAGGTAAATTTTCACTGAAGGCATTTTCACTATATAATAAGTAAGAACAAACACTCATATTTTCTGGTGAACCAGTTACATATATATAGTACATGTTACACAAATAAAAGCAACAGGATTTGTTCCATTCACAACACCTTTTTTTATTAGAACTACATATAACATCTAATTGGAGAAAAATCCCAAATCAACAAAAAGAGAGTATTTCTAGATTCCTGATGATACATTTCAAAATTTGCCTATGCAGACAGTCAAAGAAAATCCTTATCAGTGACTATGAAGATTGTTGATTATGAAAGAATATAATTATTTTTTTCCAGCTCATGAGTGGTTTATGATCTGCATTATTAGAGACTAGATCTGAAATACTGAGGGAAATAAAACACCATCGACATTTAGCATATATTGTTTCAGACAGTGCACATTTTGGAAAACACACAAATTATTAACTGTGATTTCCAATGTGATCTTTAAAGCTTTACTAGTAGAAAATAATTTCTTAATTTCCTCCCCTTCCCATATGGAAATAAACAGAGTTTTCAAAGAAAAATACCTGCTGTTTATTCTCTTCTAAATTGATGTAGTTTAACTCCTACATCTGCTCCTGTAATGTTGTAAGATGTGTCTGTTCTATTAGTGACTGCTGCTGATTCCAAAACGTGATATGTTCAGTAAAATAGCGTATGATTTCTTTAAAAAGGAAAACTTAAGCAGATTTTTGCAGTCCTTATCCAGCTTCAGTAGATGAAGGTTATTACCTGGTGAGAGAGCTCACAGTCAACTTAACAGTTGCTCTAATTATTTTTGCCAAAAATACTAGAGTGAAGACGCCGTGGTGCACCTGATGAGCGAGAGTGTGTGGGTGGAGACTCTAAACAGAGACAAAATCACAAAAATACATCATTATGTGGCATTGTTACCATTTAACACTATTTGTAAAAAGTAGTTTAGGGTACATGAAAAAATGTAAGTGGAATAGTAACTTTCAGACAGTTTACTGCCACCCTCAACCACACAAACTGAAAAAAAAGGCACTCCCTCTTTCCTCACCCTGTTGAGATCAGAAAATAATTGCTGTTATGACTATGAATCACAACCATGTTACTGTCATAGAAATGTAGCTTATTTAAGACCCTTTTTAATATCCTTTCCCCCAGCTGCATGGGTATATTAGTAACCACTTACATCATGGATACTGAAAATAACTCTTTCCTGTTATGATTTAGATCACAATCTACAATTTGCTATTTCACTTTTTTTTATTATTCTGAGAAAATGTGTTAAAGTTTAAAAAGTCTTGAAAATTGTGGTTCAAATCTTTGATTTGAAAGGCCACTGATTAAAAACTTTTATTTTCTCATAAGACATGAAATAAATTATAATAAAAATACTTATGATAAAATTAATTATTAATTTCCTTTAGAGTTACTATACAAATGCATATGCAAACATACATGTTTGCACATGTACATAAGTGTTACTTATATGCAGTATAAAGTATATACTACATATGTATATAGCATTTTGTTTATTTTAGCATCATAAATCAAAAATCCGTACTGAACTCCATAGGTTGTTCCTAGATGCTGACATGTTTTTTCATCTTCTTGAGTTCCTTATCTCCAGAAAATGATACAAGTGTTTATTAGCAGTAGCCTAAATTATTAGGGGCATAGAAGTACAATTGAAATGTTCTTTATATCACCTGTATTTCATGTACTCTAGAAACAGAAACTGGTTTCTATTGCTGAAGTTTTGCATAGGCAAAATCTTGTGTCCTTGCTTATCACCATTGACTGCACTGTGGCTCCCTTACATCTACTTTAGTTTAAATAAAGGATTTAGTATTATATTTTTAATAGTGAAGTTACAACAACAGTTTACTGGACATAGTGAAATCTAGATGGTGTGTAGAATTGGTACCTGCACCTGCATGTTATGTCTGCATGACATAACCTGGATGTATATGCAGCAGTCAGTACAGAATGTGCCTGCAACAGTGGAACACTTTAAAAACAACCCCACCTCCAAAACACACAAAACCAAAGAAAACAGATATATACACTCAATGTACATATTATATTTATACATAAAAATTTATATATAAGCAGACATTTAATTAGTCACTTAATTTCTTGAATTCTATTTTGCATTTTTGAGTGAAAAAGAAAAAAACAAAAGAAAAGACAAAAGATTCTGATGAGTCTGAAGCACCTTCTTCTTAATTTTTTTACATTTTTTTACATTTGATCCTGTACTGTTGACTGACAGATTAATACATTAAAATAGTTTAAATTATTGATCCCAACATTTTGTGAACAAACTAAAAAGCTTTCTGGCATTTTTAGCTGTACATACTCTTACTCTTTTAAGTATTAAGGTGTTTTGGGTTTAGATTTAAATAACATTAACAGTAAATATCCTAACCTGAAACGTTAACTTTTTTTGTTTCCTCCATAAAATAGCTGAATTGAATTTCAAGTATTGTTATAATTAGGTATTTTCTTATTATCCTGATAAATATATAGGTAGATCATTTAAAGCATTATCTGACAATAATGCTGACACCTTACAGATGCATCTCTCACATAACTGATTTGTTTAGAGACTTTGTGCTCTTAGAAACCCTATCATATATGAACAGATAGCCTTTTAAATGATGGAACTCCTGTTAGCAAGGATTTATCAAGACTGTGGGATACTGATTCTATTTTGTAATGAAAACCCTTGTGAGCACTCCATCACCAAGGAAAAAAGGCATTTTGATGGTAGACTCTAGATGCACATTAAATAGCCATAGAAGGCTTATCCTGTTACCATGCATCAGAACTGTGATAAAGCTTCCTCAAGATAGTATCAAATGGAACAAGAGTCTATTCATAAATGTTTAATAGAAGACATATCATACAGTGGGACCTGTCTAATTGACAGCACTGCTCAAGTGTGGAATTTCTGACGCGTAGAACCCGGTGACTGCCCTGACTCCTTCAGTTTATGCTGTGTTCAGGCTATTTCAGAGTCAGTTTTGTGAGTTAACCAAAACTAGGAATCTGTATAAACAGGCAGGAAATCTTGCTTATCTTTTTTTTGGCTATCCATCTCCATCAGAAAAATATGTAAGGTTCATAAATGATGAAGTGTAATGCACCTCAGAACCTCAGTAATGTTTTTCTTTCAGCGTTATTTACATTGGACTGATTTCCCATAATTTTTCCTAATTCTGAGGCAGGCCCTCAGCTTTCTCACAAGTTCTCAGGATCACTTCATCTTCAAAGTAAGTCATGGAAGAAGAAGACCCAGACAGCTGGACACAGGCAGGAACAACCTATTTAAATGAGTTTTGATCTTGGTGCTTCCTGCTTGGATGTTCCACTTCTGATTCTATATGCCCTGACAAAGTTCTGTTGTCAATGACCAGAATTTTGGTTTATCAGAAGTTGGCAGTGCAGTAACTGAAGAAAATTTTAAAAGAAGTTATTTTGTTCATTCTTGGTGCCATTTCATGGACATGGGGATGGTTTCATTTACAGAGAAGACATGCTTCCACAATCCATCCCATAATAATCTTTGTGTAAGAAAATGTTTATTTGAGAATTGCAAAGAGTGGGAAAAAAGGAGCTGGAAATAAATAAATGCAGGACTGAAAATCTAAGGTTTTGAGGTGTTTAGGTAGAAAAAAAAGCTGGACTACTGGTTAGTTCTCTAACTTGGCTGTGAATATCCTAACACCATATGACCTTCCTTGAAAGATAAGTATCAGATGTTTTAGGCATGCAAAAGGTTGGAATAGAATCAGAATAGAATATTGTACTTTTCCTTCCAGATATGTTTTTACTATTCACAGTAAAAAAAAAATCTATAGTGTTCAGTAGAGCCTCTAACCTGCTAGTGGCCCTCTTGAAAACATTTACGAACAGCAAAACTTATTCCATTCAATCACGTAGTCAACATTAAATTGTTGGATCCCAAAATATAATATCTGCAGAGAGGAATTTGAGCAGTCTAAGTAAAAAGCCATGGGCTACGAAAATTGGGGAAAAAAACCTCAGTTTGAGAAGCAGATAAGATGTCCCCGGTGTGAAGCGCCCTGCCCAAGTCAGAGAGACCATACCCTGATGTTATCAAGCCTCTGCAGAAGACCTATTATGCTCTAGCTCTCCCTTTATGTTCCATGAATCCTGCGTATTCTGTAAACCCGAATACCTTTTCCCCCCAAGTAATTCCCCTAAGATAAAGTGGGGCTTCTCCTATGGTGTAAGACCCCAAAATTTGTAAACCTGGGTTTTCCCCTTTTATCTCATCTCTGTAAAACCCCCAATTGTAATAAGCCAACCCTCCGATGAATATGCAAAACCCACCATGAATATGTAGTACCCTAGACTCATAAAATACCAGTTTTTGTACGAATAAACCATTCCAGTTCCTTGCCTCTGCTGGAATCGCTCAGTTTATTGACTCGCCATTTTAAATCAAGACACTTTTTGTGTCAGAGAGTGCAAATTTGCAGTTCAGGAAGATTAACTGAAAGAGTACAAGTGACAAAAAAGAGTGGGACTTTTCACATGAAAGAGGAAAACTGGAGGCTGGCAAAAGAACTGCATGTAAGCAATGATGCTAGCTCAAAAGGCAAGCAAGACTTAATAAGAGGAATATAATTACTCCTTAAAAAATGTATCTTTGGTAAGTGAAGGGGGTAGTTGAAAGGGTACAGTCAACAGGAATGACAAGGCCATGTTGTGATGTGATGCGTTCTGGAATGGTGTCCTTCTGCACATATCCAGCTACCCAGTAAATTACAAATTGCCAAACAGCTGTAAGAGGAAAACTTAGCTGAGGATTTCTGGACTGAGTTAGAAAGCTTCTTAAAGACTTTGCCTTTGAAAAAGACTGAAGGGTTGAGAAGTGCACATGTACTATTGCACAAGTATGGTTGTATAAATAATTTGGACCAGTATTTGTGCTTAGAATCTTCTTTCCATTGCATCATCTGAGATATGATAACAAACAGATACAGCTAAGAAATGAATCTTGTTAGGAACATTTTACCACAGAAAGGAAAGAAGCTTTCAAACACCAACTGTTTTCTGGGTTTTCTTGAATGATTTCTGTATTGCAAATTTCTTAAAGACACGGCAGCTTTTATATACTACTACTTTCTTCTTTATAGATACTCTCTTATGCATCATAAGAATTCAATAGATGTACTTTGACTTAGAATACCTGAGATATTTTCTGGTTTGTATTACATGTTTTATATTCATTCAAACAGGCTTCAATAATGTTATTACTACTTTAATTGTATAGAGGAATATGCAGTTCATTAGTTACTGTAGTCAACTCCATTCCTTTTTTATGTAGTTTGATAAAATGGGAAACGCTAAAATGGGATACTTTTTCATTTTCCATTGAACAAGTTTTTTCTACATAAGAAGTGAATACTGTGCATCTATTCTTCAGTGTTTGGAATTGTTTGACTTCACTCAAAATTCTAAGTGAATATATTTGAGTTTTCAATTTGAGTCAGGTTTCATTTTTGTCTTTTACCATAAGAAATAAAATATATGCATCGTAAAAAAGAGTAGCAACTTAAGCAAAAGCTCAAAAATTATGTTCAGGTTTTGCTCTAGACAGTCTTCATAACTCTCTTACGTCTAGAGTCAATCAAGGTGAAACAGATTGGAAAGGCAAAGTTCTAAATTGTTGCACAAACTTTTATGTGTGATAATGTGTGTTTCTTTTGTTTATTTGATGCTTAGTTTCTTTCTTGACATACTAAATAAGCTAATATATTTTGCTGGCAGAACAGGAAGAAATTATAGCATAAACTGAAAAAAAAAAAGAAAAAGATTCTGTATGAAGAAGCAAGATTTGAAGAAATTTTATTATAACATTGCAGTTTACAGCCAGTTATTTATAGAGGGTTTTTTTATTATTTATTTGAAGACCAAAGTATTCATAAAAGCATGTAAATTTTATTGACCATCATCTTAAATGGGCTCAACTGGTATCAATATCTGCATGTACAAGGAAAGAATAACAAGAAGAAAATTTAGGATTATTCTGCTAAATTTTCACTCTGGATTTGAGCACTGAGGAGATTTTCTGGAAGATATACAGCTATGTATATTAATGATTTAGAATACCCACATATTAAAAAGAAACCAAAATATTTTCTTCTTTGTGGTGTATTGGACATCAGCATCATTAAAACAGTAATGTCTCTATCAGCAGAGACTTAGCTGTAAAAACCAAAGAGAAATGAAAATTGAAGCTAGTCTCTAGAGCCAATTTGGTTAACATTGGATATTTCAAAAAAAGTTTTTATTAAAATATAATTGCAGGAATCTTTAGCAGCCTTGTAATAAATTTTCATTATTTTTAAACTTATTATGTTAGGGTAACATGCTGTTGTTAACAACACTAAAGCTTTGCCGTTCTAATTTTTTGCCATACTGCCCAAGAAACCTGCATAACTTCAAGAGAGTTCAACAAAACTACTTGCCTGAGGATTATCTGTTCCTCGCTGATGTCAACTTCTGACATATGTATGTTCTGTACCCAAAATTTGGTACATATTAGTTTAATATATCAACAGCATGGGAGTGATGGATATCTGGGGATCATTCCACTGACTGCCAAAGAGCATTCATCTCTTGGGGAAAAGTTATTCCAACATAAACATTTTTCATATTGCCGACTTACACAATGTTTGATAATTTCTCAGTGGCCCAGCTGTTCTCTAAGCTTCACATATGCAGATACAGCTTTTATTTGGAGAAGAAAAAAGTTTTTACTATGTGGTGAAGGGGGTTGAGGGGTATATAAGATGAAGCTTGAAGCATTAATGGCTTTTAGCCACAAACCCCTACAACTACTTAACACAAAATAGGCATCCTCTAATTTCTTTATTATTAGGCATGATCTGGAGGGGAGGAAAAACTTATGCAGGGAGCCTGGGAGAGCTGTACTACATCTTTTAAGTCCTTAATATTTTGAATACTATTCTTTAGGAAGAATTAGCAAACATGGCATGCATTCAAACTCTAGAGAAGCCATTCTGTAGTTGCATTAAGACATTCAGTTTTATTTTTCTACTAACTTCTAGAGACCAAGGCCACCTTTCTGTCATAAATAAACACTGAAAAATTCCATTCCGTGGAAATAATTCCATGTTAAGTATTTCCTATACTTTAATGAACTTTACTTAATAATTGGTATATGAAGTAGGAATCCTGAAAGTTTTGTTTATGCTGGTACCCTTAACAAACATTAGCCTCAGAATAGCATCACAAAATTTACATAAATTGTATTGCTTTTTTGTCTCCCATTTATAAAGTGATATATTACATAAAAAAAGCTACTTTTAAAAAAAATCAACATATTTTCGTAATTTACTCAGAGATGGAATCTTCACAGCTAAATTTCCTTGCTAATAAATTAAGACAGCATGGGCTCAAAATGAGTTATCACAATACAAATGGTTTAATGAAAGTTTCCAGTAGTCACCTCTGAATTGAACTTGGATTTAGCTGAGAAGGTTTTCTCACCACTCTGTGTGCTTCCAAAGAGAGAGGTTAATCCTTAGGAATGTTAGAGAATCACTGGGTAAACTGATAATAGTACATTTTTATGATCCTGTCAAGTATAGCCACAATTAAAAAGTCCCTTTGTGGACCGAATACAAAGGCTTTGCAAGCCGCAAGTGGTCTACGGGCTGTGATACAGAGAATCTTAAGCTGGTGGATATTGACGTAGCCCTATTAAAGTCATGGCGTTAACACCTCTTTTATACTAGCTAACAATCTGGCCTGTGATCTGCCCCCTACCCTCTCCATTATACACTGTGGTAACAGATTGTCAGACATCCCTTGAGAGAAAATGTATATCCTGATAGATAAACTAGTTTTACACCTACATGATTTCAAACTAAAAGTTTGATCTGAAGTCCAGTAAAATAAATAACTTCCAGAAAAAGCAGTTACTTTCTAACTTTTTTGTTTTCCTTTTTCCTTTTTTTAAAGGAATAATCTAAGAACAGTACAACAAGGGAGGCAAAGGCAGGCTCAATAGAGCTATTATTTCCCCTCCTGCACAGGTGGTAGGCTCAGCTTTTCTCCTCCCAGTGTTGGGCCAATCCAGCTGTATCAGAGCATGTATAATTAATTAATTATACATGCCTTAGTATATAATTAAGTATAGGAGTGGTGTAGAGGGACACATCAATGACTTTATAGAAGAGGAGAAATAGGAGGCATATTGTAACTCTGATTCACAGTTTGTAGGTTTCTCCACCCCCTGGGGCAATGCAACTGCCCTCTGTAATTGAACCCTCAGCTTGTACCTTTTTTTTGAACAGCAGAACAACAACATCAATGAATAAATCGACTGTGATCTAGAGTTCAACTTCCGCCAAGTTGGAAGGACAAGTGACTAAGATCTTAGAGATAGCAAAACTGAAAGCAGTGGCTGCTGAATCTGGAGTGCAGAGCAAGACAGTGCCAGAGCAATTTAGAAGTGCAGCACTGTATCTCAATAAAGGCATGGAGATCTAATTGCAGCACTGGATCAGATGAACACGGTATATTTTTTCCATGTGAGTGATAACAGAATTTACCCTTACTAGAATTTTAAGCCTGTTATAAAGAAACGATCACCCTGGAAAAGACATTCATGTCCTTTTTGTGTGTGGTTATGTTGGAGTCTGATCTGATTGCAAATATCCATTTAGATGATAAACTGTAATTCACATGATTTAGTTTTTATAGTGTGCATTTAAGCACACAGGCCTAACATCAGTCTCTACCTTCTCTTCCATGTGTACATCTTGAACATTTTTTGCTGCCATTATCCTGCAAGAGAAAGAGAGAATGGGACAATTTTAATTCTGTCTGTTGTTGGAAGGTTAATGAATGTCTATAGCTTTTTGTAATTTTTTTCCCATTGTGGTGGGAAAAAATATGTCAGTAGAAATTCAGGTACAGTTTCCCTTACTATGTAAGAAAAAAAAAAAGAAAGAAATGTAAAAATGGTGGCAGCCCAATCTTTTTAGAAAAACATGAATAATCAGAAGTAAGCTAAGAATTGAAGCTGAATAACTCTGACAGTTTTGCTGGATAGCATTTGGCCTCGATTTTAATATCAGCTGTCAGACATCCAGTTTAATATTTATTTTTGCCTTTCCATCATTGAAAGTGTAAAGACACCTTTTGCTTATTGCTCAGATGAGAAAACATGTGTGTGAGGTTTGTTGTAATTTATGTGTAGCAATCTTCTGTGTATCAGCAAGACTGTGCTGAAAAATCTTGTAGACAATAGTTTTTGCAATAAATTACTTGGTTACAAAGGGATTGTTTAAAGATTTCAGAGGGAGGTGGGGTGGCTGGGGTTGTTTGTTTTGTATTGGAAATGGTGTGAATGTGAATAAGTCCATCCTCTCAAGTCACATCTGACCTCAACAAGGTTATTTATTGCTCATGCAATTTCTTAAATGAGTCTATTTCAGAAAGACATGGAATACCAACATCCAAAATACTACTTCCTACATTATTTCAGTTATGGTTTGATTTAAAGCTACCTACCCCCCCACACTGCTGTACCTCCAAACTCGTTAAAATATGGTATGATTTCTGATATTTTCACAGGAAAAAGACATGGCTAGGCAGGGTCAGATGACTAGTTTCCATCACAAAGCTGTGACAAAGTAAATTGCCAACAACCACCTATTGGGTTGTGTTTGTTTTCCCTCCTTAAATCCCACTCTATCTAGTGGAAGATACTTTTTTATTTTCTAGGTTTTTTTCTTTGCTTTAAAATTATTTTTAATACTAGTGGAAATAACTGTCAGTTTAAGCCATCTAAACATCAAGGTAAAACAGGCTACAAAGAGCCTGTTTGCTTTCTGTGTATTAGCAGTGCAGATGCCTCTTCTGCTCCTGCTGCTTGAACAGCAGCTGAATAGTGTAGGAGAAGCGTTGTTGCCCAGGAACTCCAGATAGAGTTTGCATAAACACTGTTCTTGAACATCAAATGATGTTAACCTTGGCATTGCTCAAACAATAATGAAACCAGTTTCTGGTGCATCTTTCCATACTATGTGTTGTCATCCCACAGTAAATAATGCAAGCCCATTATGATGACTTTATGTCGAGGTGTTCTTTAATATTCTCAGTGTGTTGGCTTACTGGTTTTGATCATTCTGCATGAGGAGCTTGGAAGAACTGCTTCTAAACTGTATAGCTGTCATTGTTTAACCCCAGACAGCAACTAAGTACTACCTAGCTGCTCGCTCACTCTCACCTCCCAGGTGGGACAGAAAGGAGAATTGAAAAAAAGTAAAACCTGTGGGTTGAGATAAGAACAGTTTAATAATTGAAACAAAGTATAATATAATGATAATAAATTGTAATGAAAAGGAGAGAGAGGAATAAAACCCAAGAAAAAAAAAGTGATGCACAATACAATTACTTAATAGCTGCTAGCTGATGCCCAGCCCTTCCCCAAGCAGGGATTGACAGATCTCAGTCAACTCCCCTCAGTTTATACACTGAGCATGACATTCTATTGTATGGAATATCTTCTTGGCCAGTTTGGGTCAGCTGTTCCAGCTTTGCTCCCTCCTGGCTTCTTGTGCATCTGTATGCTGTCAAAGCACAGGAGTCTGAAAAGTCCTTGATTTAGAGTAAGCACTACTGAGCAAAAACCAAAACATCAGCGTGTTATCGACATTGTTCTCACACTGAATCACACAGCTCCATACCAGCTACTAGGAAGAAAATTAACTCTATCCTAGCCAAAACTAGGACAACAGTTGACTTACAATTGCAGAACCTTTTCACCTATTCTCAATTTTTAAATATTTGTCTATCAGAATTTGTAATCTTTTTATACTAAATCAAATGAAAATTGAAAACAGTTTTATCACTTCCCTTTCAGTGTGGAAAAATGCTAGATACATTTTTTTTTTGTCTCCATCAACACTTGCTATGTGTTTTTTTTCACAGTGGAGGCACTACTATTCACATCGTTAATTAGTTTTCTTGACAGCCTGTAAATTTCCTTTGAATAGGGAACTGAGCGTTTATCATAAAAAGATAATGATGAAAAAAATGGATACTTTTTTTGGATCATCGTCTAGCTTCTGTGGTCTTTCATACTTCAGAACCAAACTCATAACCCAAAGTCTGTGACTCAGAGCATTATGTATTTTGAAATACTCTTCTCGGTTTCAATTTACTTTTCTGTACCTGTTAGTCTGCAAAAGATTTTCTGCGATACACAACTCTCCTCTCTTTTGTTATTGTACATTGTAGCATTTACTCATCCAGTTAGTATAAGTTGTTCAGAAGTTCTGGAAAGGATTACCATTATGGGTAGTGACTTTTAGGAAGTTCTGAAGAGAATGAGCTAATTTGAATAGCTGCAATTCTGTTAAACTACTTGGATTATGACAATTCATATCAGCAAATGATTGTGTGTTTCCATTGTGCCTTAGGGATGAATATATGTTTTATAATATTCCCTATTGTCTTGTGTTCAGCTTTATTGCATTTGCCTGGTAGCAATGTCAATTTTTTCTTTACCCATAAAACTAGTAACAGCAGTAGTCCATCTCTTCTCCATTTTCTGCTTGTTCAGTATCTCTTTCATTTCACAGCTTGATCTCAGCATCTGATGCCACTCATTCGTTAATTCATTCATTAAAAACCTCAGAAGATAGGAACAAATAGTAATAAAAATATTTCTTCTCTCTACCATAGATCTTGAAGTTTGTTTTCTAGAAGACATTCCTAGCTTAAAACAGCAACAAGAAATATAAGCAAAGAATTGTTCCTAAGAATTATGGAACAGAAGTGGATTCTTTTCTGGGTTTGTGCAAATATTTTACAAAAGAAAAAGGGGAAAAAGAAAAAATCCACCTAAAACCAACAAACCAACCCCACCCAATAACCCCAACCACAAGACTGGAGTGAAACATGAGAGCTAGACCAATGGGGAAAATTACTGATACTGTGATTACAAAACATAAATTTCATGTAATTGTGTCTTAAATTTTAATTTCTGAAGGCATGATGTCACAGACAGCTCAAACAATTCTCCTTTCCTAAACTGCATATGCATTCCAGATTTGTTGCAACAACTTAAATATCTTTCTTTTATTTCCTACATATGATGTATTTAGTAAGACCATGTCACAGTCAAAGAAAAAGATGAATAAGGTTAAAGGATTTTTTTTTTCTTTTCTTAAATCTCATGTACTTACATAGTCTTTGTGCTATTCAGCCAGAGAGGAAGACTGGACAAGAGTAAATAGGCTGTGTGAGAATATGACAGAGCCTGAGAAAGAGCATGCCTCATATAGAAAGGTAGATAATCAAACAGAAAATGCAATTTAGGATATGCAGATTGCTTGTTCCTTTAAAAGTCTGTCATTTTTAAAAATTCATCTGCCATTACTATCAATCCAAGAATTCTAAAACTATATATGATGCAGGGACTTGCAAATGGGGTAAAAGGCTGCATGATTCCTAAAATTAAAAGGTCCTTAAATGTTTAGTGGCAACAAACAAAACCAAATTGGCTTTTTTCCATGGAGAGTTCCTATTTCTTTGACTCCCTCCATCCCTTTGGTTCTCCAAGGGTGCATATGGGCTCATTTTGGGTTAAAACATTTGGTTTAGAACCTCAAGTAAGTCTGCTTGTAGAGGGGAAAATGTACTATACTATTCCCTCATAATTCTGAAAACAAGGCTAAGATACTGTGTGTCTCTAGGGATTCTACTTTACTTTTTTTTAATTAGAATAAAAATTGAAAAGTGTATCACATGTGTGATAAGACAGAGCTCACTCATGTATGTCAAACTACAGCATCTCTGGCTATTCAAAGCCCAGCTCTTCTTCCAGATATGTCCATGCAAATCATTAACTTCACTGAGATTACAGGAACATACATGAGACCACAATCTGACCTGCTGTGTATAGAGGTTACAACAGAAGACAATTAACAACAATCTATACTGGTACACATTGTCCCACAATGTGTTTCCCATTGGCATTTTAATCAATAGGCAGGGTTATGACAGATTTCTGTATAGTATTTTTCAACAATCCTAGGGAGTAAATTATTGGTAATTGCTGTTGATTATTCTTATTTACAGAAGCTTTACTCGTAGATTTAGGGGAAGAGGATCCTTTTTTTTTTTAACTGTTGATTAACTCCATGCTTGCTACTTTTTTCCAAAAAACAGAGAAAGCTTCTTAGCAGAACCATGACAAAAATAATGTCTGCAATCTTTTGCCACTAATGATGTCTTGATACAATGGTCTAAACTTTCTGATTACTGTCTAACAAATAATTGTCATGCAGAAAAGTACTTGAAGTGCCAAGATTGTTTGGCAATCCATACCAGAGTAAATTCAAAATTGTCTTTCTACATTTTAATCTGAATTTTATAATTCTCTGCTGTTTAGGAACACCTACTTTCATCATAATGAGTTATGGTTGATATTACAAAATATTCAAGTTTAATTCTTGTTGAATGTACTAGAAGTGATGCTACTATAAGCATCACTAGATTCAAAAGATGTTTTAATAAGGGAATAGGGATAATTGATATTTTCTATTGGTTTTGGACAGTACTTATTGTTTACTTAATCACCATATGCTTCATGAATTTTGAGTTTGGAGCATTTTTTTCTGCCTATAGAATTCAGGTTTTCTGAGAATATGATGTATACAAGCAAAACTAATATAACTGTTGAATTACAAAAATCTGTCATTGCTATTCCTCTCTTTTTTCATAAAAGAACTCAATAAAACATCTAAGTTCTGTTTTTCTGTAGTTTAAAGTACTCTTTTGGCAGATCCATGCATAGTATTTGAACCAGAAGTGTGGTGATAGTTTCATTGCATTCCTGGTATTTTGATTCCTTTACTGGGTTCTTCTCAAGGGTTGAAATACAAAAGGACTACTGAATTTTACTGTATCACAAATTATTTATATCAGAAATAATCTATCCTTTTCAACTCTAGTTGAGTACATGAAATCATCCTTCTGCTATTAAAATAATATTTTAACTGAAACTGATACCGTTTCCAAATGTGAATCAAAAATCTCAAGGAGCCTGAAAACTTGTTTGTGTTTGGTGGAGCTTTTTGGGAAGGGGACATGTGTTTTGTTTTGTTTTTTTTGGTTTGATCTGGTTTGGTTTGGTTTGGTTTATTAGACTACCTCAGTATAATTGAGTAAACCTCTGGTGCTTTTTTTTTTAAATTGCTTAGTTGGATTCATGTTTTGGAATTTGTACTTGTTGGGGCAGAACCTATGTCTCCTTGGAAGACAGACATTCACTACTTTGGAGACTGTTGCAATTGAAACAATTGTATATCCAACTGTCAGATGGGATATGTTTATGGTTTAAGGTTTAAGGATGCAATTTCTTCTTTGAGCTCTTTAGGCATCAAAACCCTCTCAAAAACAAACACTGTGCACTTGTAAACTCTGTTTTGTTAAGGGTGCATTTGTTTGTGTAGATTTGTGGTAATTTTAGCATTCAATTATGTAAATATCCAGTGTATAAATTACTTGTTTTTTGTGATTTTGAAAATTCTGTCTCTGGAACTTAGGCCTTACTTTATTTCTTCATTGATGCTGCTTAATGAATCACAGTGGGCCAAGAAATGAATAAACAGAATTTATCTATTTATGCTCATTGCAGCATATAGTAAGTTTGACTAATCACGTTTAAAGTATGAATAAGTAAGTTCAATTTGCATACAAATTAAAACTCCCTATGACAGCTACATTCTAGCTAGACACAGCTTTAAATGTCATTGTTTCCTCCAATACTTGCTGTGGCATATGTTAGCTATTTAGTCCAAACTACTCAAGAAAAGTGAGCTGGGAAAAGAGTGGGTAAAAAGCTATAGTTTTGTTGTATATTAACATACAAATTAAACAACATCTGAAAAAAGTAGACACTCCTTTTGGGTGAAAATGTTCTGACCTTTCTTTACAGAGCACTTTTGTTTTGCAAGGTATTGAAAACTACTGATTACTTTCACAGTTTTCCTCTCAGAACAAACTGGTGAAATTAGGCACAATTATAGCTAAAAAGATTATAGGACAGAACATCCAATGTGTTTATTGCTCAGTGACTGTTTTTATAACACTTCACCTGAGAAAAGCTTGTAAAACAGTTTTAGTTAAAGAGTTCACATTGTCAGTGGTGCAATAAACAAAAGAATCATTTGTATCTCACAATAAAGGACGTTACCCATTTCATAGGAGTTATACCTTCAATATCTTTTCCTGGGGAGAGTTAAAATAAAGTACTGAAAACTTTTCATTTTCAAATGAAAAATTGTTTTTATTAACTGTATATTGATACCTACAAATAAACACAGATGCCAAAGAATATGGAAGATACAGTAGCACCACATTTAGTTATGCATGGGATGCATACAAATTTCACTTTGTTAGACACATTTTTTTCTATTTAGGATGCAGTTTTTATACTAGTTGCCTATGTCCTTATACTAAAAAATTTGCAACTCATTTTATTTCCAGAATAGAGAGGGCATACTCTCAGCGCATTTGCAGATGATGTAAGTTGGAGAAGAGCATCTGATAAGCTGGGAGCAAGCCTGTGATGAAGCAGAACCTCCACATGTCCGAGAAATGGACTGAAAAGAGCATCTGGAAGTGCAGCCAAGGAAAGTGGAAAGTCTGCACCTGAGGAGGAATAATCCCATGCAGAACATCAAAGGGAGAACGGGTGACTGTCTGGAAAGCAGCTTTGGAGAAAAACAGGAAGGGGAGGAGCACGGGTGTGGGGAGAACAGTAACAATAACAAAAGCAGAAGTCTTGGAGGGCGAGTTGCTGAAGTCAACATTGTGCTTCTGCAGTGACAAGAGTAATAGCAAGAGTAATAGCTAGTTCTGTGAGTCTATTGGAGATTCACCAAGGTGATTAATGGAGGCTGGAGCGTATATACAGGGAGAGGCTGGGTAAATTTTTGGGCCCTAAAAGAGGAAGACTAAGAGGACAGCAGACTTCTGTCCCCAGCTACATAATAGGAGAGCATGGAGAAAATGGAACCAGATTCCCTTTGGTGGTTTTCAGTCACACAGGAAGTGAGGCAATGGGCACAAGCACAAGCAGTAATTTGTTTTCATCACCTTCTTTGTATTATACCTATGCAGAAAAATTTGAGTACATCCAAAGGGAATGCCCCAAATAGCTCAGAAACATCATTACAATGAATACTGATAACTATAGATCCTCTTCCCAGCCTTCCGAGTCAAACAAGGGACTTGATCTTAGCAAACACATCAGTGTTTAGTATGTTAAGAAAAAAATAAAAATGAGTTTCCATGTAGTTTATATCATGTGTATGCAATTTATTGTTATATGATGTTCCGACTGTAGAACAAAATCTACTGGAAGTAGTGGAAATATTTCTGTCATAGCATTTAGTGAAGTAGGGCCACTTGGAAATACCCAAATTAGAAAATTCTGAACAAGCTGACTCAAATACTGGAGCAAATTTAACTGGAACCAGTCTCTTAACATACTCTAGGAGCAGCTGCATTGCTTGAGGTATACAAGATATCTTCATGAGAGCCAGTTTGGGTATCATTATAAAATGAGGGTGGTGAAGATACAATTTTAAGTGCTGTGAAAGTGTCAATACAAATTATTTAGATTAGTAGAAATCTGGTTAGTATCAGCAAATACATGAATGTAGTTTAAAGGCAGGAAACTGCTTCCCCACAGCACAATCAAAGCATATTTATTTTGCTAATGTTATGTTACCATAAAATAATAAAGGAAATTAAATCAGAATTTAATTGTTCATCATGTTGCAGAACACATTGTATCTCAAGCTGTCATGGAAAGTAGTTATCATTTCTTTGATCTTTAAATCATACACACAAAAATCATTGATAGATGGATCACAATATTTGTATGAAAAAGATTAATGAGCTGTCTAAGTTGATTGCTTTTGCAGTAACTCATATTTCATGATATTGTATGAAGGCATAAATTAATATTTTTTTAAGGTTTAAATGAAAAAAATCCTTTTCTGTGTATCAATACAGATATAATATTATGCATACCAAGTCATGAGGTTTACTTTCTAATTATAACAATTTTGCTAGTGGAAAAATATGCAATGTATACTACCTATTTCAAAAGTCTATTTGTTGATGATTTGGTTCCATAGCACTTTTTCCTAGACACTTGTCATATGATTACACTTTACAGCATAATATGAATGTAGTCATGGAGAATTCATTTGGTTCTATTAATAGTACACCCTACACTGAATACAGGATTACCCTTTCTCTCTCTCCCCCTAGTTACTGTAAAAATATTTATCATTTATATAATATTTCAGTATCTCTACTGATCACAGAGATCAATCATTGGAGGTCTGTCAAAGTTCATGTAAAAATGTCAGTGTATTGTTTAGCCACATAAAAAATAATCACAGATACATCTCTCTCTCTCTCTCTCTCCAGCTGAAATTTAAAAAATATATTTTCTTGTTCTTCATTCAGTGGTAAAGAAGAAAGAAAAAATATAGTTTAAAAGCATGTGTTTTATTTTGCTTTATATCTTTTCTACTGCAATATAAACCTAAGGAAATCGATCATAAAATATATTCTGATAATTTGATAATTTTTATTATTACAGTTATAAAGGGTTTTTTCCCTAATCCTTATTCATGTAATTGTAAAAAATCACTTAAAATTCAAATGTAAAACTCCCACTTTTCAGAGAATCATGGAATCATAAAGTGGTTTGGCTTGGAAAGGACTTGAAGATGATCTGGTTCCAACCCCCTTGCCATGGGAAGACACACCTTCCACTAGACCAGGTTTGTCAAAGTCCCATTCAGCCTGGTCTTTAACACCTCCAGGCATGGAGAGTCCACAGCCTCTCTGGACAACTTGTTTCAGTGCCTCACCACCCTCATATGAAGGAGTTCTTCCTAATGTCTCATCTAAATCTACCCTGTTTCAGTTTGAAGCCATCCTCCCTTGTCCTATCACTACATGCCCTTATGAAAAGTCCCTCTCCAACCTTCTTGTGGGCCCCCTTTAGGTGCTGGAAGACTGCTATAAGGTCTCCCCAGAGCCTTCTCCATGCTGAACTACCCCAACTCTCTCAGCTTGTCTTCATAGGAGAGGTGTTCCAGTCGTGTGATGAACTTAGTGGTTCTACTCTGGATTTGTTCCAATAGGTCCATGTTTTCCTTCTGTTGAGGGCCCCAGAGGTGGATGCAGTACTCCAGGTGGGATCTCACAAGAGCAGAGTTGAGGGAGAAAATCACATCCTTTGACCTGCTGGTCACATCTCTTTTGATGCAGCCCAGGATGTAGTTGATCTTCTGGGCTGCAAGTGCACATTGAGCTTTTTTGAGTCATATTGAGGTTTTTTTTCCACAAAAAACCCCATGTCTTTCTCTCCAGGGCTCATCTCAATCCATTCTCCTCCCAGCCTGTACTGGTGCTTGGAATTGCCCTGACCCTGGTGCAGAACCTTGCATTTGGCCTTTTTGAACTTCATAAGGTTTGCACAGGCCCACCTCTCAAGCCTGTCAAGGTCCCTCTGGATGGCATCTCTTCCCTCCAGCCTGTCACTGCACCACATGGCTTGGTGTCATCAGCAAACTTGCTGAGGGTATAGTCAATCCCACTATCCATGTCACCAACAAAGACACTATAAAAACATGGTCCCAATACCAACCCATGAGGGATGCCACTTGTTCCTGGTCTCCACTTGGACATTAAGTTGTTGACCTCAACTCTTTGAGTATGACCATCCAGACAATTCCTTATTCACTGAGTGGTCTTTCCATCAAATCCATATGATGGCTACTGGCTTAGACACTTCCTCTGCCAGATCCCTCAGGACCCACAGATATGTCTCATCAGGTCCCATGGGCTTGTACATCTTCAAGTCCCTTAGATGTGCTCAAATTCAGTCTTCACCTGCAGTTGGCAGTTCTCCATTCTCCCATTCCCTGCCTTTGCCTTCTGCAATTTGGGTGGTGTAACTGGAGCATTTGCCAAAACATCTGACAAAATGACAAAACATCTTGCCAAAACTGAGAAAAAAACATTGTTGAATACCTCAGCCTTCTTAATGTCCCGAGAAAATAAATCTGTTTTTTTTCCAGAGAGGGCCTACATTTTCCCTATTCTTCCATTTAGTATCCATGTACCTATTAAAGATTTTCTGTTACCCTTCATGTCTCTGTCCAGATTTAGGCTTTAGGTTTCCTAGTCTGATCACTAGCTGCTTGAACATTCTCTCAGTTTCCTCACAAACTACCTGTCCCTACTTCTATTCTCTGAAGGTTTCCTTTTTGGTTTTTCATGTGTGCAGGAGCTCCTTGTTCATACACACAGGCTTTCTGGCATTTTTGCCTAGCTTCTTTGTTGGTGCATTGCTTCTGTGCACTGGAGGAGGTGATTCCTGAATATTAACCAGTTTACCTGGACCCCTCTTGCCTCCAGGGATTTATCCCATGGTACTCAACAAAACAGGCCTCTGAAGAGGCCGAGGTCTGCTCTCTTGAAGTCCAAGGTAGTGAGCTTGCTGTGCACCCTTCTTACTGCCCTACAGAGGTCCTCACTTTGCTCTGGTGAAATAAATTATTTATCAGATCCATCCTTCACTTATCACATGCATCCCTAGTTAGCATAGAAACCCATTATCATCTTTGTATTGACCAGTAGCTCAAACTCCCAAACTGGTAACATTATGTAACTGGGGCTTCATGTCCTCTGATGTTTTATTATTGCTGATGTTTCTTTCCAAGGCTTAGTTCCTGTGTCTTGAACCATTTCATCTACTCTTATAGTTAAAATAAGATTAAAGAACTGGAGTGCTTTTATTTATTTATTTACAGGGTTTTTTCCTTTTTTCTTTCTTTCTTTTTTTGAGTGGGTTAGGGTTCCTTTATAGTGCCAGTAATAGCACTGTTAAGAGTGTGTCCCTGTTAAGAGTTTTCTACTCTGCTTCTACTCTGTTTCTACTCTCTCTTCACAGTGATATCCAAGAGCCCTTAGGTGAAGTCAGTGCCAATCATGACTTACAATGCATTAGCTGAATGTCATTGAAAAAAGGCAAACATTTGGAACAGTTCTCAGAGAAAACAAAGACATAAGCAACTGCTCTGTAATCTTTCTTTGTCTCTCCCAGACACTCTCCTTAATAGGTGGACTCTGGCTAATTTCAACCAAATTTGACAGAGTCTGAAGTTTCAAAAATACGAAGTTTTTGTAAAAAGCAATGTCTAAGTAAATGAAAATAAATCCTGCAATTCACTTGATAAGTAGATAAAATGAGGCTATTACTACTTTACATTTTGCTTGACAAATTTTGCAGCTAACAAGTCGGTATGTACAGGTCAGTTCTGCAGAACAATCAGCCTGTCTAGAAGTCATACAACTTGTATGGCTAGAGTATGGAAGGGAATTGGAAGTAGGATAGACAACATGAAGTGTATAAGAAAAAGCTCAGATAATTCAACAGGGACTAGAGAGGCTGGGAACCTAGTTGTTATGGTAGAACAACTAGGGAATGAGAGGGTTCAGGATGATATAGACACTTTTTCTATAGTTGATATATTATCTGATTTTTTTTATGTGAATTAATCTCTCTATGGTGAGATTATATATTACTGTTCTCACTCAGAGCTGCTGGATGGCTAGTCATTTCTTGGTAATGATTCACTAAATGTCCAAGTGGTAGTTGTTAGATAAAAATGGTGTCTGTGGAGATGCAGGTACGTGCTCGTAGTGAAAATTGAGACTCTGTCTCCTTAAAATACTGAACGTGTGAAATAAGTAGATTCAGTCTTCTTAACTGAAGGTTACCTTGTTGTTCACAAAAAAATGAAATACAGTAACTTCCTGGATTCTTCAAAATTGAAATTTAACATTTATCCTGGTTCAGAATAGCTGGATAAATAGCAAACCACCCAGTGGCACTAGTTGATAATGGGTCACTGAAAGAAAACCCATTCATTTTCCTTTTTTCACATGGTGAAGGCAGAGGAAGGGTTGCAAATGGGACAAGAGGAGTGAATTGCTCTGCTTCTTGAAAGAATCCATCTTGATGTCTGCTGGGAAGTGGTTGGGAAGATGCTGATGAAATCAAGCCTAGAATGAACATTGACATAGTGATATAAGGATGTCTGATCACTCTGTCCTGGGCATCCTCCTTCTAACCAAGGTATGCATTTCACTTAGTCTTTCCTCTGCTCCTGGTTATAGACAGAGGTTTAACACGTTGCATGGTCAGAAGTGTGTTTGACTTATTTTCCTGCTTCAGTTACAATAATCAAACTCAGAGTTTTCAAGCAGGTATCTGCAGCCAAACTCAATTATGTTATCTCCACACTTTATTATCTCCTGTCCTGTTTCCTCATGCTTCATTTCATTGCCCTCATACCTCCCTTTCTCTGTCCACATTATCTCCTATATAAACAACCTGCCCCTAATTACATTTTCCCAGGTTCACTACATCCATACCAAAGTATACTTACTATAACAAAATGTACTTATTTAGGCAATCTTGTCTTTATATGTTATTATT
This sequence comes from Neopelma chrysocephalum, assembly GCF_003984885.1. Lineage (NCBI taxonomy): Eukaryota > Metazoa > Chordata > Aves > Passeriformes > Pipridae > Neopelma > Neopelma chrysocephalum. Next base: position 29,372,938 of record NW_020897694.1, on the reverse strand, counting down.
GTCAGTAGCTGCTAATACTGATAATAACTTGCTTCTGCCAGTTATTACAATTCTGCCACCCACGTCCCCAGCTATCTGTAAAATAATTTCCCCTATGACATTCAGCTTTTCATCATGATGCTTTTATTAACCTCTGTCAGCATGGTTGTGTGCTATGTACACCATCAGTTTCACAGGGAATGTCTCCAGCAGCTCCACACTTTCTGTTTTGCAGCATGACCTCAAGCCAGGGATAAGTCAGCAACCTAGTCATCTCCCTGTAGACCTAACAATGCCATTTAAGACTTTTAAATTTCTTTTGGGAGGCCTTTTATTCTCTTCCCCATTTGTCTTTGTACAGTGAAAGACAGCGATTTGCAGACAGGAAAGATATTTTACTCTGCGATCCATGAAGTTTTAAAACCATGAAAATCTACAATATCACATATAGAAAAGATAGGATTTTTTTTTAAACAACATACAGATATTAACTACAGAAAATCAAATTGTTCAGGACATTAACTTGAAATATGCTGATAGAGTTTCAAATATTTGATTAATTAACTGATTAGCTAATGATGAATACTTCTAATAGAAACACTCATATACGATATTTAAATCCTGAGTGCAAACCATTTTAAAAATTATCCGAAAATGGGGTTTGCTGTTTGCTGCAGGGCAAACAGGTCTTCTCCCTCTCCCCCTGTTTTGTCAAGAAATACTATCACAGATGTCAGAAACAATTTTACTTCAAAGATCCATGAAAAGTTTCTGGTTTTACAATCAAATAAAAAATTTCACTAGAAAAAAGGTAATTTTTACAGATTCCTGTCTATCCTGATCATCCATGATGCTACATGAAACAACTATTTAGTTGTCTTTAGTTTCCATTTACTTTGAGGAATATAGCTGCAAAATCAGCAAGAAAAATGAAATAAAAATATTCCTTTTGGTTTCCTTCACAATTATGTAATTTTTAGTAAGGAATCAAAACAATTTGCTTTAAATATGGACTCCTGAATATGAATCCACAAGACTATAATGTTAACTGTAATTAAAATTTGGACAGAAATCCTGGATCTTTATTTTCACTTTTGACTTACTTTATTTCTCCTAATTTGTTACACTGTCACAGTCATGGACACAGAGTGGAATGAATGCCAACATGAATTTTTCAACATATTTTTCAACTTTTAAAATATCTGGTGTGTGTATGGTTGTGTGTTATGTGCACACAAAGCAGTCTTTACCATTCTTTAAGTTATAGGTGTATTTTTGCTGTAATAACTTTCTGCCCCTAAAACTGCAGCACCTGCAGTACCAAAATGCTACTGTCACTGAAGTAATTTTTAGAACAAGAGGGCTAAAATAAACAAAGCAGAAATACCACATATCATATAAATTACAAGTACATGTTTCTTGGCATAAAATAGTCTGAAATACTATATATATTCAGCTGAAATCTGTTGTTGTTGTCCTAAATATATTCCTTTGTTAAAATTATACTTGTAACCCTTTTGGCTATTGACAGCCTATTATTTTTCATATGTGCCATCTTTATCCAAGAAAGTGAAAGAACAACTAATTATATCCTTTGCAAATGAGTGTAGCAGAATAGCTTTTGTTCACCAAAATTCTTAAGTCTACTCATCATGAATGCAGAATTCACTACGATTTTTTTATTGTTGTTTTTAATATACAGCCACTTTAATGGCATGTGAAGTTTGGCATTTGAAGCTAATTGTATACTTTGCTTTGGAGGCTGTAAATTCAGTCAGTCTGCCTAGCTACATCGTATTTGTACTTAGGCTTTAATTGATCATTTTGCAGAAGGTTTTTGAATGTTGTTTTTGTGTGATTGACATTGGCACTATTATTTTTAAAGGTTGCCCACACAGTTTCAATACAGGCTATTATGATAAGCAGTCAAAATAAAGGTCAGTAAAATATTAACAAAAGCATAATGTTTTGGGGGGAATGTGCCATACCTAGAAATTTGCAATGATTTTACAAAACTAACTGCATATAAATGCTTCTCTACCTCATTTGTCTGTGTTACCGAGAAATCAAAAGTAAATTACCTAAGCAGAAAAGCAGACATACAGGCATGGGTGGTATTAAAAAATTAATGGAAAAATATAGCTGACATAGAAAGCATATAGAGTCATATATCTTCAACAGATATATAAATTTCAGATATTGAACTGGTCAGTCTGTTTATAATTGTATGTATTTTAAATTGGCAGGTATCAAGAGCTTCAGATTCCTGGATTCTCCCTAAAGCATTCAAAAGAAATACATATAGTTTTCTGGTCACCTTTACATAATCAGTGTGAGTCTAAAATTATTGACTCAAATGAGAGATTTCAGGTGGCAGTTGGAACACTGCAAAAGGATAGCCTCATCGAGAATGATTTGTGAACAAATACACAGGTTTTCCACCTTTATTTAGCCAGAAAATAGACATTTTAAAATTTGTATTATTATTCTATAACTCTAAAATTTAATGTATAATTAATGTTTCTTTTGTCATTTAGAAAGTGATTTCCATTGACTTTCATATCATTAATCTGCACTAAGGTTTGCACTGAGAAAATTGCAAATCTATGACTTTATTATAGGTCTCAGAAGATACCATATACTGCCATTTTAAGTGGTTGCTTGCATACAAATGACTGAAATATTACTAGTGTTCCTTGTGGTTTATGTGATCCCTACTTTATTTATTTTCTTCCAGTAGTACTGATGTTCAATACATACTGAACTGCTTGATTTGAAAACCTGTAAAACAGAGATACATGAAGACATTTGTCCTGTGCTGTTATTTCAAGCTCTGTAAATCAAGGTTTATCATCCCTAAAGCCATCAGGTAAAAATGTCAAAATCTGTGCTGAAACTGAGGTCAATAGTGTGCTGAAATTGAGTTTTTAAGTAAAAGATAGAGAAAATTGTCTTCTCTGGGGAAAAAAAAACAAAAACTATCCTTTAAGTATTGTCAATGAAAGTAAAACTACCTTGTGACATGTCTACTCATGATAAATTTACTGCAGAGATTTGTATATCCTTCTCTAAAAAGTCTGAAATAGGGCCAAGATACCAGAATAGACAGATAGTAGGTCTCAGCCTCTTGGCAATATCCAATGATTTTATCCTGTGCTACTCCAGTTGGTGAGAAAGAGAACCCGTGGTGCCATACTTATCAAGTGGAAGATCTGTTCATTTGCTCAGTTCACTGGTTTAATGAAAGAAAATAAACTTATAGGTAAAACAAAAAGAACTTCTAAGACAGTCCTCTTTATTATCTTTATCATATACATATTTTAGAAAATGTATTATCTCCTTTGCACATCTCCTGTAGGTCTTAATTAAACTGACCTATTTTAGATGAACCACATCCAAATATGCTTTGCCTTTTCATGGAGTAAAACAGAAGAATAGAACAACCAACTCGCATACAGAGATTTAGACTGTGGCATTACTGCTTCATTAGATGTATTTCACACTGGTCTCCCAATACAGACTCACATGTTCTAATTCACAAGTGAAGTCAGTCTAGAAAGTAAATAAATTGTCAAGATTCAGTAACTATAATGAACAGAGAATATATACAGAGGGTGTACAGAAACATTGTAATTTTTTTTTTTAAGATTTTTAGGGATGTAGCCTTTAAATAGATTCGTTTTAAAATTTTAAAGATTATTCAGAATAAGTGTTTAAATAAAAACAAACAAACCATGCAACAGTATTTATAAAGATAAAGGATAGTATATCCCATTTAATTCATACTATTGCTCCAAAAATACTCAAAGTAGGTGTGGTTTGGTGCTAAATTTTTGAACAAAAATACATTTTAAAAAATAACACTCTTGCTTATTTGGTAGTATGTATCATTATTGATAATACACATGAGCTCTGAAGGACAGAGTGGTAATTAAACCAGGTCTTTTTATCAGCTGGAGAGATGGCAATTGCTTAGAAAGAAACTGAAAGTGGTGAGAAGACAGTACTGACTCATGTACTAAGAAAAATTATATTAAAACATTTGCAGTTGTAGGCAACTAAAGCATAATTTATTCTAATCACATTTACCAGAAAAAGTAGCTCAGCTGAGGTTTGCCTAGAACAAAATTCCATGAGTTGGTTAAAAATAGGTGGTGTGAAATTCATCGCATTTTGATGTTGGAAGCAACTCAGCTTAAGGGGTTGTGGACAAGAAGTAAATAAAATTTAGAGATACAGAGAAGTTATGATAGGTTTAAACATTTATTATGTCCTGCCATCCTATTACATTTACACTGAAGGTAGATACAGAAAATATTTCTGACATTCTATGTGTGTAAAAGAGGAGGGAATTTATTAAACAAAGGAGGTAGAATATAAGGAAGACAGATAAGATACTGTTAAGGAAGCAAAAACAGACTTGCCAAATCTCTTTCAGATGTATGTTGTGACATATGAGTTTCTGGTAGGACTTTTATGATCATATGACTAATCTGGAAGGCATTAACAACTTGACACTAGCCTTCTGCCAAATGTTCCACTTAGCATTTGCTCTTCTGTGACCCCTTTTCCCCAATTTGAATATGACATAAAATCTAAATGCTATTGAAGAATTTGAACAAAATTGCTGACAGACATAGGAGTAAAACTGAAGATTAGGGAATAGGTAAAATTAGTTCTTAATTATTTCTTAACTCTGCATCCAGCTAGCACTCGTGGATGAGAAAAGGCCAAATAGAATATTTAAATCATTTCACTTGACATTAAACAGACATTTTAATTTGGTCTCTCTCTTTTTTTTTCCTTTGAAAGGAGATGTGTTTTACTATGTATGTGTTCAGATAGCTAATAAATTTTGGTAGAAAAGAAATTTGAAGAATGAAATATCAGTTTCAGTTTCTATATCTTAGTAATAGTATTAGTAATAGCAATAATATATTTTATCTCAAATGGCTGACTTATATTCCACAATTTTAACAGTCTCTGTATCAAGTGTTCTTTAATTGAACAATGAATAGGTGGTTTCTCTTTTTAATGAGCAGAAGCTCTTCAAAGGGAGTTGAGATTGTCAACCAAAGCAAGATCATGATGCTTACACTTTTCACCTCCAATTTTGTGCAGGATGTAGATCTACATTTTGTATATCCACATTTTGTAGATCCTCTGAATAAGAGAGGAAATGTATTACAGAAGGGAGAGACAGACTTCAATATACCTGAATGTTTTCACAACACAGGAATGTCACTCCTCTCCATTACTCCAAATCTGGATGCAAAAGTAGCACAAAAAAACCCCCAGAATAAACAATATTATGAATTGTTAACACAACTGTGGAATTAAATTAGTTTAAAATATAAAAAATCACTATAAAGGGGGAAAACTAGTAGGTAAATTTTATTAGGATCATCAACACAATCAGTTTTCCTCTATCTTAAATTTTTTCTCCTCTATAAAGAGTGGAGCTACACTTGACTATAAATAAGCACAAATCACCACTACTAAGCATCCAGGCCTATGTCTGCCTTGGGATTGAAGGATCACTACTAAATCAGCTGCAACATCTACATAAATATCTAAATATCTAAATACCTACATAAATATCTAAAGAGTGAGTGTGGAAACATAAAGAAGGTTTCATTTCATGTTAGCTCACCCTTGTAAAACAGAATGGACTGTTTGGACAGCACGTGACCAACTGAGAAATGTCAGTGCACTCCTGACAAAACTGCTATCAAAGTAGATGTCTGGAAACATGTCTGGAAACATGTTTTGCTACTGGGCAATCTTAAGGTTCTTCTGTAGGACATAAACATGTATGGCCTGTTCCAGCAAAGACATGTTTCAATTTAACATTTTCTTGTACTGTTACATTTGCTTCCACAGAGAAAAAAAATCAAAAGAAGTAAAAGTATCAAAATTACAAAGGTTACCTTCAGGTAGAAGTATATACATACACAGGTATTTTGAGTGAAATGAATTCCACTGTTAAAAGAACAAATAAATTGTTTGAATTTTTTTAATACGTCTGAATGAAAAAAATCTATCTTTCCCCAAAACATTATTTGATTTTCTATGTGCATTTATTAAGCATGATGATAAGTGCATGCTTGTTCTCTCCCTCTCCTTCTTTTTCACTTCCTTCCCTCCTCTCTTTCCCTCTTTCTCTACCTATTTACCTTCATGAATATTCCTGCCTGTAAGAAAAAAAATCTAGAAACAGACAGGACTCAGGGCTCTTTTAAGACTCTATTGATTCTCATCTGATAAATGTACAACTCTAAACTAAAAAACCCACTTTTTTTAATTTTTTTTTTTTGTTTGAAGTAGGTTTCAAAACCAGGAAAAGTAGCCATTTGTATATGTCCCTCAATAATTATTATGAAAAACCATCTTAGGGATTGACTTATTTATTAATAAGAACAAAAATTGCAGGGTTTTCTTTTCAAATTATGTTTTTACTTTTGAAACGAATGTTAAATGAATTCCAGCTGAATTAAGGATTTTTTTAAAATCTTATAATTTCAGTGGAAAAGTACATACCTGTAAGTAAGTGATCATGTGGTTATTATGACAAAATGTAGAAGGTAATGAACAGTGCCTTGGAGAGTACAATGGCAGTGTTGGTATGGGCAGCAATAGGCATTATCTGTTAAGGAAGGACAAGATTGTGAATATGGCATAAGAAATAGATGGGTTCCTGATTCCTTTCCTTAAAAGAAAGATAATCGATATCCTCTTCAAGAGGAGATTAGGCCTCCTCTGCCCTTTTCCCTTTTCCTGCTCCTTACAGTGTCAACTCTTCTAGTGTTCCAAGGACCTACAGTATTTTTAACATTGGAGGACTGCTGTCAAGACAGGACTTTATTGATACCTTTTTAACATTGTTTCATCTGATGACTAGTAAGAGAAGGAACTTAATTTTAATCAGAAGTAGAAGAAATTAGGATCTGAATTTTCTTCTTCTCCATACTTTTTTCCCAGCTGAGTCTTCTTACCTTCGCATTAACGTTGATGAAATGCTGAATAAGAGGTGCTTCACATAGCAGCTCAAATCCAGATGGTATTGTATTTTGTCGTGGAAACATTTGGAAACAGATGTCTATAAAAGTATGTCTTGAGGTTATACACTCCCACACTGAACCCCATAAAAGTGAACTTTGTGCCAGCTCTTGGTCACCTTTGATTTCCTCAGCCCCTTTTGAGCAGGGCTGAAGAATGACAGTGATTCCACCTCAGAGTGGTCCTTCTGCCCATGCCGAGAGTGCAGTTGGATTTTCCTTCAAGTGCACATAATATTCTTGAAACTAATCCTGTTTTTTTGAATAGCAGATCAATTCCTGTAGAAAGCACATTCATACATGTTAGTGTTTCCTATGGGGCTTTATTCATTTTGTCACTATTAATCTGAGACAGCTGTCTTATATAGGTGAGATAAAATGATACTTTTCTTTCTAAAACCACTTTTGAGCAAATAGATGTAAGAATATATAAAAATTCAAGAGAAGGGCTGGAACAATATTTAAGAACCAGTCGGCTAGAATGTTCCAACATTTTAGTTGACACTGAATTTAATGTTCTACAGAAGTAGGGTATTGATTGTCAAAAGTAAGTTTCTGTAATGAAAGTGCATTATTATACTGTAATGAATTCACCAGAAATATGATATGCTTAGGAGATTGTCTACATATGTACAAACTTATGTACTAAGGAGGTGGAATTATTCTTTTTCACCTCTTTTAATGATGTTTTTAACTTGTTATATGTGTAGTAATGTTTTAATTATCCCCATTCCTTAATATTTCACAGATCTTGACAACTTTCCTCCTGAAAAAATAAAGAACTTTACCTTTCTGTGAGTCCTACCATTTAAAACTTTAATCAAATTGAGTTTTAAACTTTACCATATATCACAGTCAGAAAAAATTTATATTTTTTCATGGAAGAATGAAAGACATGGAAGACATTTTTCAAACAATTCTACTTGATGACAAAATAATAGATATAATGAACAGCAGGAAATGAAAGAGAAGCTTGTGATTTAAAGCAATGTAATTATGTAAATTATCAACTGAGATTTACAAGCATGCTGCTCTTTCATTTGAGGTTGTTTCGTTTTTTATGTGCATAAAGAATAACAAATGATTTCAAAATATTAATTATGAGCAGCTCATTGGAAATCAGTTTGGAGAAATCTTTGTATGAATTTAATGCTCTATGGATCTGTATTTTCTCACAGATATTCAAGAAGTTGATTGTCCTGCAACCTGAAGAATTTAAACAAGAAGAACCCATTAGACTTCATAATGAAAAAAAAAGAAGAAAGTAAGACCTAAAGATACCACTGAGATAAATGGCAGTTAAAGGCTGACACGACTGGCAAAAGAGAAGGAACAGAGAACAAGACAGTGTAATTTAAGAAGCATACCTAGGATGGCTGTACTTTATTTTCCACTGCCTTTTCTGTTTCTTCCATTCTGACACAGAGAGGGTTTTTCTACTCAGCAGTGTAAATTACAGCAACTCCAGAGTGAGGGATATGCTGAGGAGAGTCAAAACAGTATACAAAAACAAAAGGGAGTAGAAGAGCACTCTGTAGAGAGTACCATATGAAATGATTGCCATCTGAGATCTGACTGGAAAGAGAAGAAGGGGAAAAGGCCAAATACTGAACAGCATTGCTGCAGCTTTGACCAAGTCAACAGTTTGAGAATAGACTTTGTCTTTCCCAGGTTATACATAGGATTCTGTAGTATAACATTTACACAAAAGCTCTGCTTATGCACTTTAGCAAATTTCCCAAGCATCTTAACGATTTTAGTTTCAGCCCTTCTTGTTATGAGGCCAGTTTCTACATTTGATACATGAAAAAAACAACTAGATTTCAGATAATGGAATTGCAATCTGCACAGTTGGGCTACATTCTGTGGTGCTTTAGGTTTGCAGTTCAGACAGACTTAATTTTCCCTAGCTTTAGTTTTCTAAAAGTTTGTCCTCTTACTTTCCTTATGGTATTTTGCATATTTTCCAGGAAAAAAAATTTTGATTATTCTCAAATATGGCTCAATCACAGTACAGACAAATGCCATTTAAAAGCAGTCATGCTCAATTTAAATAATAAAACCTACAGTTATTTAGATTTCAGTTAGTAGAATGTATCTCCAGAAGACAGTTTAAACAACCTTAGAATAACTGGTATATTTTACTTTCAGACAAGGAAGCTTCTTAGAAAACTTACTGACCTCAGTTCAACAGGATTTTGATGCCCATAACATTTGCTTTCTGTTTGAATAATGTCTTTGCCATTGCCTTAACGGACCAAGAATTTTGGCTATCCTAAACAAAGATAGAGTAAGATATGACCAGGCAGGGCCACACAGAACCAGCTATCTCTATAGAGATTGTCAATAGTCTGCTGACCAAAGTTTGGAATCTTCTGCCTGAGTATCTATAGCAAGTAAACATTAATATTGAAAAAGAAAAAAATTGGTCCTGTATACAACTAAAAAGAATTTCTAGCACAGATTTACTGGAAGACAGAAATGCTATATCTCATCAGGGTCTGCTGTGGGACACTATGTTATGTGATGAATTAAAAAGTTGTACCATAACACAGATCCTTTTTCTCTATCAAGACACTCAACATAGTGGATGGATCTATCCCTGCTTCCTGGATGACTTCAATAAAATTAAACACAGCTTGGTAAGCTCTTTGTTTTTACTACAGGAAGTAAAAAGCAAACAGCCCAATGCCTCTTGTCCTTTCCAGGAGCTCTATCAGAGAGTGAACCTTTCAAATGTTAACTGTACTTCATTAAAAACACCCAGCCTTATGGTAAAGTTTAGATGCTGTAGACTTTTCCATATGGCATAGTGACTGTGTAGATATTTAATGTATAGGCACACCCACACATGAAGAAAAAAGTAAATAAATATAAAACTGTTCCTAGAGAAAACAGTAAAATTGTCATTTCTATTTTGAGAATTTACTCCTTTTTTTTTTTCTCCTAAATATACTTCAATAAATATCATGTCCTCCCTTGAAATAGATAGAAAACAAAATATGTTAAATTTCTTTTGTTCCTAAATCTCAAACAAATTTCTGTGGAATATTTGATGCAAAACATCCCATAATTATATATTCTTTATAAAGAAGTAACTTGAAGAAGTGTTTTAGTAAATTTTGAGAAATAAAATATCCCACTGTTATATTTAATGCAAGTACTGTGGTTATGTTCAGCATTATTAGTTTACTGGGGCAGGAACAAGGTGAGAAACACCAGCTTTGTTAATGTAAATAGAAATACGTAAACCATTCAATGCCATTTGTTTTCTTCTGATATCTGTACCCCACTGCAGATGTTAGTGTCAAGTTCAGTGAAATTATTGTAGAATTTCTTCAACAACAGACAGACATAGAGATAGTAGAAAGACCTTTTAAATGCAGAATATTGCTTTAGTCTCACAATGATTTCAGTACTAGCAATACCTCACAAGCTAGAAGTGATAAATATTCATGCACATTAAATATATTCATTTAGTAGAATTATTCATAGTGAGGGAAATAATGTAGTCAGTTTCTTTTGGAACCAGTGTAGTTTTAAGTGAACAAAGATTGTATGACTTGGACTGTGTATTTAGCAAGATAAATAGTCTGTGTTCAGCACCATGTTACTTTCTGGTGCTTCAGTGATTCCACTTTCTCACACACACATAAAGAATTTATTTCTTCCACTGAGGTCAGCTTACTTCTATGCTTTTCTTAACAAGAAAGAAACATGATTTTAAGAATCTACACCTGTCTCACAACTGCTCCAGTAGGGATAAGTTTGGGCCAAAAAGCACTGCCTGAGTATTGAAGGAGATAGAATCTGCCTATTGCTCGCAATGGTTTTGACTGGAACTGACAGAACAGCCAGGATCAGTTTCAGCAACAGTTGACTGTGGCAGTTGGGTGTAACTAGATGCACATGAAGAAAATGTGTGGAAGTATAAAATAAGAAAATAGGAAACATCTTATAGATTCATGCAGTCCCTGATTACTTGTCTCTGAAACTGTATTCACAGACTAATGGCTGCAGGCTTCCAGATAATAAATTACAAAAGTTTAATGCTTGTGTTTTTTTTTTTAAACCAAAACTGCTTTTATGTTGAAAAAAATTCAAATGCAATATCCTTTCCTTGTGTAACAAGCATGTTGCAAGTAGTGCAGCATCATCAAACATAGCATTTGTCAGGCTTTTAACATTAAAGATTGAAAGAATTGTAGCACATATTGAGTTCTGAGAGAAGGAAATAAGTTTTTGAATTCCCAAACATGTACCATTGTGAGAGACAGGTAGCAGAAGTACACTTCACATGGTCTATATATTTGTCCACTGCTGCATATTACAGCTGTGCAACATGCATTACTTTGGAGGTACAGCTATCTAAAGTCTGTAGGAAATTTAAATTAGCTGCTATGTATTCATGGGAAACTTAACAGATTATAACTGTAAAAAACATAATTAATGTTCCCCAAAGAGTTTGAAATTAGATGCTTTCTAACTCTTTAGTAATCTGGGTAGTCCACTGAATGTAATATGTGATAAATTTAATGCTGTCTTTTTCCACAATCAAAAATTCATGATTCTATTATTCAAGACTGCTGGAACACCTAATATTTGATATTTCTTTTTGCATTTGCAATTATGAAAGTTTCATTTCAAACAAAAATAAACAGCTTGGTATTAGGTATTACATATTTTTGTAGCTTCCCTGTTCTCGGTTTCATATATCTTCTAAAGAACAACAATAAGACGTTTCTTAAAAACACACACTGAGATTTTTTTTTTTTAATGACCCTTGACATTTTTCCTTTGAATGCTTGTGAGATTTCCTAGTGTTAACAGCAAGGAACAAGCCAGGGAGAATTCCACAATAGCAAGCATCAGAAGCAGAATGAAAGAGTGCCAGAGGGCCTGTCTTGGGGTCCAATCTGTTCAAAGAAGAGGCAGCAAACTGCTGTTGTCAATTTACATACCTTCGCTTTACTGTGAGACACAGGGCACAGAATTGTGTCTGATGAGAGCTGCATCATATGCATATTTATCTCAACGTAGTAAGTATAGGGACTCAAACAAAACAAAACACGCACAAAAAAATCTATCCTAGCAACAACATCAAGATCAGAAATACAAAAGACCTTACCACAGAACAATTGATGAAAGACTTGTAATGTAACCTGACCTTTTGATGAAGAAGCCAAGACTAAAGTCCCTCTGGATTCCAAGGCACAGATAGAAAGCTCACATGCTTTATGCATGCTTTTGTTATTGTTGTTGTTTTGCTAAAGCAGCTGTAGAAGTGCCTTGTAGAAATGATGATAGGATAAAGACAGGAAACTATATACCTACCTTATCAAAGGGCAAAATGATCCCATGTATATTTTTAAAAGAGAAAGTAATTGAACAATGTTCTAAAGAGCCCTGAGTCTCAAACTTACTCTCTGTACAAAGGGAGGAGACTTTCCCACTCATATAATTGAGTTGTTGCTGTTTTAAATCAGAAATATGAAGGAACCAAGGAAACCCTATTCAGAACATGTTTTTATCTCTGCCTGCTGATCACTGATAACACTGCTCCACCCAAAAGAGGAAATTATGGATGATTTAAATGATGTTGTAATTAGAAATATGAGAACTCAGAAATCTTTCAGCATAGAAATGTGACATTTCTAAAAGACTGTTGTGTGAATTCCAAGGTAGCCTTTCACTGGTTAAATAAAGAAGGCAAAATATTCAATCAAATTATACTTTTTGCATTTTGGCTTCTAATTTCCCATTGGGTTTATATGGTTGCTCTTAATGCAACTTTTGAGCTCAAATCACAATTGAATATCAGTTTTAGGCTGTTATATTTTAAGTATTCTAATTTTAAAAATAAAAACGGCATGTAATAGTATCTGGCATAGAGAATCTATTTTTAAAAAAGCAGAACACTTGGCAAGATTTTGTCTTATAGTGAAGCATCAAACTGAAAACCATGATCTAATCCACTATGATGTGTTTGGCATCTGGATCCAGCACACTCCTTTAGAACTTGTGTGAGTACACAGTGGGGATTTTTTCTGTGTTGAAGTATTTGCTAATGCTTACAACGTCACCTTCATTATAGCTTGTTTGCTATTTTGTTTTTTTTTTTGGAATGAAATGCTTATTGGTATTTTCCCCTTGAAATGCATGTGTTGAGAAGAATAAAAACCTCAAAAAGTATTCTCATGCCTGACTGGCTTCTGGAGAAATCATAGGAACACAGGATTTTTTGTTATTTCCTCTGAAAGATGACAAGCCCACTGCGACCATTTGATGGTATAGTTATTTAGCTGGTTTTATAGTGTTACTGTAGTTCAAAACTCTTGGGTTTAGAAAATAATTCTTGTTTGTTTGTTTTTTTTTTTTACTTAACACAGTTCCTAAGCAAGCTATTGTAGTTTTTAAGTGTATTTTAAAAGCTTCTGAGAAATGGAATTAATGAGTGCATGGACTTAATAAGAACAGAATAGGATATATTTTTATTTTATGCCTCAATTATGTTCTATCAAACATAGTGGACACTGTGCAGAGAGTAAACTGTATAATATCTGTTGGAGGTAACCACGAGGATAGCTATGAAGAATGGTGGAGAAACCAGAAGCTGAATCCTACGAATTATAACGAGACTTCCCTCTGATTTGTAGAGTCCCCACTTAATCTATTCCATATTGTTTTTACATTGTTGTATTATTCCCTTGTTGTTGAACTCTTGTTTTTTATAAAAATTCCCTTTGTCTCCTGTACCCTTAACCCCTGTTTTATGATTGGCCTATTTTTGCTCCAATGCAGTCCTTTCCTTGTAAGGCCATCCTTCCCTCAAATAGTATTGTTTTGCATACTCTTCCCATGTTCTGCCCACTGTTCTAGCAAGTTCCAAGCCTCCACTATGTAAGGGGTTGGCCATCTTAATAAAGGGCTTTTTGCTTTTCACCCACAAAGAGTGTCCCTGTCTTTCCTTCGCAATGCCAATTATTGAGTAACCATGTAAAGACTATCATTTATAATCTTGTAAAGTGCAGTTGATACCAGTTACCTTTTAAGAGTGATGTCTGCAGACCCAAGCTGAGGAATTAAGAGCAATGGGAGTACACTATAACCTTTCAACAAACAAATGCTTTGAGTCTTGTGCTTGTCATTACAATCTTTCCTCCTCACAGGAATGGGTGAATTTCTCAGGGGAACTGAGGCAATGAGGCTTGTGTCCAGCTGACAGAACATTTTCCAGGGACAACAGTCAGGTTTAAGTCTTTGTGTGTGAGGTCACTAGGATCAACTAAGCTTATTAAACTAACCTAACTTATTATAAAATATATTAATTTTTATGAATTTGTTCCTTTATCCTGTGCGTCCTAATAAATACCCATAATTCTGGGGAAAAGGATCCCATATAAAAAAGCTCAACTTTAAGTGGAAATAACACCAAGTCTTAGAACACAGTATTTAGGGCCTTCTTCAAAGTGCTTCTTGCTCAGTGTTTCTTTTTCTCTTACATTTGTCTTGTTTTTCTTTATTGATTTTGATCTTCAGCACTTGCTTAGGTTGTTTTACTATCTTTAGATGCTGGTGTTCTTTTCCTAGAGAAAAAATGAGCAGATTCTGTCAGATATTCTAGAGAGTTGTGTCAAGTCTAGGCAAACGAAATGGGGAAAAAAGAAGCATGCAGTGTATCATGAAAAACTGTCTTTCCATGTAGAGAAAAAAGCACTAGATAAGCAAATGGTACCATATTAATTAAATACATAAATTAATGTAAAAATATTTTTTTTCCTTGTGTTGCTGTTTTCTATTTATAATAAATAATCATATTTTTCCTATTATAAAAATAACATATCTAGACAATATTAAGAGTTTGTGCACTAATGTTAATTGGTAAAATGATTATTAAATTATAAACACAAAAAAAAAACTCAATAGCAAGTTTTATAGATGACAGAGATTCACTTTTTTTCCCCCTCACCTCTGAGCCACCAAATATTCATTTGCAAGTTTCTTAAACTGAAATGACAGAAGTCTCTTTTTGAGAGTTTGATCAGCTAGGAGCAACTTAATGTGACTCTAATTTTTCATGAAATGGAGCATATCAGGTGTCCAACAATCAAATTCACTTCTATGTACTTATTGTATAAATTACTCCATAAGAGCGGAAAAAAGAGTTAATCTCTATCGTTTTTAGAACCCGTTCCAAAAGCTTGTCTCTGGAGTTAAATAGAGCTGTCTTGATCATTTTTACATATAGACTTCCTTGAACACTAAGAAGAATTATAATCATCTGATTATAAATTCACTGTTAATATAGCCTTAGAGCTGAGAACATTTCACTCCAGTAGTTAATTTAGTCTGTGGTAAATTCTCACTGTTATTTAATGTCATTTATCACCTGCTGTTTTGTCTTACTGTGAACATCCTGCCTGCCCTGTACAGTCTACAGTACATGGACCTTCTGTGACTTTAATGTACTCAGAACAAAGACTCCAAAGTGCTTCTATCAGGAGGATTTGGCAACTTGCCTTAGATATATTCAAGCCATTTTGCTGCCTGTCACTCAGTGCTTTACAAATTGAACTCTGAGGAGAGGTAAAAAGGGTCTATGAAGCACTTTTTTTCTGGGAAGAATATGCTAATAAAGCACCATCAGCAGGAAGCAGGTTGAGTCTGAAAGAGTTTTGTCAACTCTGAATTAATTTTGTGTGTTAAGAAACACGGGGGTGCTTCTAGAGCCAGTCTGTGGTAATTAATCCTTCCTGTTTCTGGAAGAGCAGAACTGTAATAAATGCAGCCCAGATTTAACAGATGTGTGCACACAATGTCTGCTTTATGAGGAGTAAAACAAAATTATGTGTATAGAACAGAAAATGTTGATTTTAAAAAAAATTAAAACAGTATGGAAAGTACTAGGATTGGAATTCCCAGTGTTTATGCAAACACTGTATTCCTTTAAATGTTAGCAGACAGTATGGTTTTGGAAACATCTGCCAGAGTGGTTGGATGCTGTGAAGAGAATGAAAAGGACAGATGTTACTCGTGCTTGTAAAAACACCCTACCAAAAAATAGATAGACGCATGAGATCTGAGCCACAATCTGCTTAATAGAGGTGGTTATGGAAGCTGGACTAACAAGATAGAGAGCAGTAACAAACTATTCTGAGAATTTTTGTAATTGTAATATACTTTTAAAAAGGTTTAAGATTGTTTTTGGAATACAATCATATGATTTCAGTACCTTTACCCTGTGTGGGATCAAGATTAGGGCAGGACAAGGGGAAAATATATTTGATGCTGTGTAAAGAGCTTTAGACCGCACATATAATATCTTACTAAAATATCTTAGTCATACACTCTCATAAAATGTGAATTTAGTGAAGTGTGTGATCATCCATAATACGTTTCAAATTTCACTGGAATCCATTACAAGCCTCTCATTCCAGTGCCCATTAGATCCTATGGACAATCTCACCTCTGAAGAACATTACAATCACACAGTTAACTCCTGAATTTCATGTCCAGAATATATGCAAGAGCTTTTCCTTCAGGCCTAATCCAGATTTGATCTTGTTTGAAAGACAGTTTTGTTTGTGGGTTTAACAAAACAAAGACAACCAACAAACCAAAACCACTTACTAGAGAGCTTGAAGGTCATTATAATTTTCTACCTCAGCTTTTACTGTAACTCATAGGCAAATGTACTTCTCTGGCACTCTTCAATGCTATGTCTTTAAACATCAAAACTTCTCTTGAATTTGAGTAAATACAGTACTTGTGGTATACTATTAAGACTTTACAATTAGCTGTTTCTATTTAAATGTCTACAAAGACAAGTAAATCTAAGGAGACTGAATTACATTTTGATGTGTAATTTAAAATACTAGAAACTACAACTCGTGATTCATGTGAATTCAAACTTTTTCAGCTATTACTTTGAGCTAATAAACTTCTAATCATAGGCCTATTTCAACTACAGTTCTGTTTGAAATTTGACACCTAAAAGATTTTTTCCACTGTTTAATTTAGGAGGATTAAGGAAATGTGTTAGGAAACTAAACTTCACAAACATGTATGATTGTCAGATTCTGAGAAAAACTGCAGTGCTCTTTGCATAAAAATTCAAGATTTCTGGATTGAAATTCAGTGATCTTCAGCTCAGGTTTAGAATGTATTATCTGTTTGTCTTTTCACAAAAACTCATGTCATTAGTAACTTAATGGAATTTTGTTTGCCAGTGAAATCATTCCAGTTGAATTGTTACCCGTGGCAAGTGTTAGTAACATATAAACATTTAAATATAGACTGAACTGAACACAGGAGATAATTTGATGTAAAACTGTCAGCAGAGGTATAGTTTTTGGTAGATATGAGTGCTTTCTACATCTGTCTCTAATATGCAACTTTTTGAGATAGCACTAATAGGATTTCAGTTATGTGATTTTGAATATTGAAATGATGTATTAGGGAAAATGGACAAATTATATGTTTGGAAAGATGGGAAAAGGGAAATCATTCATAATGCAAATTTTGGGGCTTCTTGACTTCAATATTCTTGATCATTCTCCAGAGAATTTTTTTTTTTAAACTCTATTGCCTATCAGCTTCTAACTAGAGATCCTCTAGCTTGTGCCAATGCTAGATGCCTTAAATAGCCCCAAATGGAAAGTGTAAAATCCCATTCAGTAGCCAAATTCACACATGGTGTATATCCATTAAATCCAGAAGGCCATCATAGATTTATTCTGTCTAAAACAGTCTTGGATTGTTCTCACATTTCAGAAAATTTATAACACATGTCCTTTGTAGTTTAAGAGGAGAGATGTGAAGCGTTGTTATTATTATTATTAAACAAATGCTCAAGGAAGAGGTTAAGTCACAGCCTCCTTTCCCATCATTCTTGCAAATTACTTTCCCAACAACCTTACTTGGTCTACTGGGACTTTCTGTAAAGCTCTAAGCAATTGCCATGCTGGCATCCCCTAGATTTCACATCTGTTCCTGTGTCATTGAATATTTAGTGAAATTACTCAAGCAGTTGTTGTATAAGGGGTTTTTTAATTCTTTCACAAATTTAGAAAATAGGAATAAAAAAATCTGTGCCTCCAGTTTCAGGAGGAGGAATATTTGCTTATTTTGCAATTAGCACTCAAAACCAATTATTTTGTGAAAATTCTGTTCCATATTTTGAAGTTTTACTTCTTATTCTTTCTGGTTTTATGGGACTGTCGAGAAAATACTGACTCCTTTCTTGATATAGGCTTTCATTTTCAATTTAGAAATTAATTGGTTGCTTTGAGGAAAAATGTTTTTGTCCTCCTTGGAAGGTTTTCTCTTAACGTGGTAGAGTGGCTCATATCCAGTCACCCATTTCTGCTTGAGATTGTGCAAGAAGCTGCAATGAAACAATCTGACTTTCTTTCTCAGCTGGTGTTATTTCCTACTTTGACACAGCACTTGTCTACGCTTGGTAGATTATCTTCTCTTTAAAATAAATCATGATGAAGGTTTTTTTGTCATTATCCTTATCTTTGTTCCAGAAAATGACAACATGAGAATAAGAATGCTTTTATGCACCCAGAATTATTTCCCAAGTTGACCTCAGCAAACAGACTTTCACATGAAATCCAGCCATTTTTATTGGTACCTGATCTTTTTCTATATGAGATTAGGTAGTGCATTATGTTTCCAATGAGTAGTCTTTTACAGGCTTGGAGAAAATGCTGAATAAGCGAAAAATGTTCTCAACGAAGAAAAGACAGTCTCATCATTAACATGCAACACATTCACATTGGGTTATAGTGAATGAGGCTATATCTGACTGGCAGCTGGCCACCAGGGGTGCTCCTCAGGACTCAGCTCTAGGGCCAGTTCTGTTCAATGTGTTATCAATGATCTGGATGCAGGAGCTCAACAAGTTTGCTGAGGATACCAAACTGGTAGGTGCTGTTAACTCTCTCGAGGGACATGAGGCCTTGTAGAGGGATCTAGATAGACTGAAGCTGTCATCACAGAAGCATTGGGCTGTGATTAGTGGGATGGAATTTAACAAGTGCAAATGGTAGATTCTGCACCTGGAATGGAGTAACGTCAAGTATAAACAGGGAGAATAAGTGGAGAGCAGCCCTGCAGAAGGGGGTCTGGGAGTGCTGGTCATCAGCAGTCTCAATGGGAGCCAGCAGTATGCTCTGGTAGCCAAGAGGGCAAATACCATCCTGGCATGCACCAAACATGGCATGACCCAACTGGTCAAGAGATTACTTCTTTGTATTCAGCATTGCTGTGATCTCACCTGGAGCACTGTGTGCCGTTCTGGACCCCGCAGTTTAAGAAGGATGTGAAGGTCCCTGAATGTGTCCAAAGAAATGCAACAAAGCTGGTGAAAGATCTTGAAGGAATGTCCTATCAGGATTGGCTGAGGACTCTGGGTTTGCCTAGCTTGGAGAAAAGAAGGCTGAGGTGTGACCTTACTGCTCTCTGCAGCTTCCTGAGGAGGGGAAGTTAAAAGGGAAGTGCTGATCTCTTCACTCTGGTACCCAGTGACAGGACATGTGGGAATCATTCAAAACTGTGCCAGCAGAGGTTCAGACTAGACTTAGTGAGAAGGTGGTCAAAACACCCTAACAGGTTTTCTGGAAGAGTGGTCGACACCCCAAGCCTGTCATATTTAGGAGGCATTTGGACAGTGCCCTTAACCACATGCTTTAACTTGTGGTCACCTCTGAATTGGTCAGGTAGTTGGACTACATTGTTGTCAGTCCCTTCCAACTGAAAAGAATTTTCTATTCTATTCTGTTCTATCACTTGCACTAGTTGTCTATTATTTTTGGTTGGATGTTTGCTGGCATAGGTTAGTCTTGTTTAAAATATTTCTTGGCATTCTTTGCCACAGAGATATTTTTTGGTGGTGATTGAATTTCCCTGGGATTCAAGGCAATTTAATCATGAATATGGTATTAGAGGTTGCTGTTTCAAAGCTGTTATAAATATTTGAGAAGAACAAAAATTGATGCGGACAGTAGATACAACATATTTCAGATTCAGGTGAAATGGAAATGTGTTGATTTTATTTGGATAGTGTTTGTCTTACTTGGGTATGAGTATCTGAGGCAAGAATGCTGCTGTTTTGAATTCAGATTTTTACACTGTAGTTAGATTGACAAGCATACCTGAAGCATAAAACAGGGAGTTCCTACGCTTGTATGTCTTTAAATCTAAGTAAATAAATGTGACAATCAAAATGAGTTTGCACACTGCATATACTAAAAGTTGACATTCCCTTTGAAACAGCTTGCACCAAGTAATTTCTGAAACATTGCAAACTTCCTCCATGTACAAGTAATTCTAATAAACAATGCCATATGAGCTACCTCTGAACGTCTAAAGGAGAAGACAAGGTGACCACCGCAAATTGTTATCAACAAAAGCAATAACAATATTGCTATTAAAAGCACAGTGTATCAGATAATAAATCTCAAATGTTTAGTAGAACTGTCAAACATACACTATTCTGGACTTCTACTTAGAAATGTTTTCAGATCCTAACTTGACACTTAACTGTGTGTAATATCACTGGAACTATTTTGTAGGGCAACACTGGTAATAAAGTATGAAGAACTGTGCTTTTCTTTTTTCACTAATAGCACTGTAGCTGAGATGAAGTTTAACAAAAGAAGAGAGACTTCAGGAGAAAAGAAAAACCAATAGGTTTATACCATCTTTGTTTAAGGAAAAAAAGAACCCCAAACAACAAACAACCAAACTAACCAAAACGCCAATATTACTCCATTGAGAAAGGCATTCACTTTGTTTCCCTTTTCATGACTCAACTTCAATATGAGGCAATTTATCAGAGCAATTGAGCACCTATGAAGTGTTACATTAGCAATAATGAAGGATTATAACTGCAGCTGGCTGGGGGGGGAGTGTGATATGTTTTTGTTTGGTTTGGTTTCTTTTTTAGTCTTGGCTTTTAACCTTATGTGAGTTGTGAAGTCTACCCTTAAAACATCTGGGCTTCTTACTGAAACAATGGCATAGTTTCTGTAGTAATCTTGTATAATTTCTGATGAATGGTAGAGTACATTTAAGCAGTTCTAATGGGGTGAGCAATATTATTTTCAGGGGCTTTGATCATTACTTATCTTCCTGCTGATTATAGGAATCTTGTTGGAAGCTTTCAAAGGATTTTTAATTTTGAATCTCTTTATGTCTTCAGCTTAGTGATGACATTAATTTCCCCTATTGCTTGTGAAAGGAAGCATAGTTTTGTTTCAGATGGTTTTTGTTCCATGTGTCATGTCTTTTGTGCATGCAGATGGGACTGATTAATTCTGTGGCCTTACTTTTACAAAATAAAAATAAAATGAAATAAAATTAAATAGAATAAATAAAATAAAATATCACAGAGTGGTAAGCATGACTACTTCTGTTCTATCAATAATGAAAGGAATGTGGCTTTTACCTTAGAAAAAATACAGTTAACACAGCTCTGCATACGAGCTCTTCATAGATTTTTTTTCTCAGTTCATAGAGTATGCAAGATCTTTTGCAACAGCTGAGCTTTGCTAAAGGAAAATTTGTTTCTGTGTGGAGATATGGCACAGGCCACCATCTCTTGAATCCTACTTAAACCTTCACCATAAGGTTTAAGTGGTATATAAATAAGGCATTAGCCTCCACCGTAGGGTAAATTTCAATCTTCTGAATTAGCAGTTTTCTTTCCATTTGAAAATGACTGAAGAACATCTTGGATTAAAAATTAAAGGTAAAAGAAGGATCATGCATAAACGATGGCATTAGGAATTATTATTGACAGTACTCTATATTTAAATAGACAAAGGCTAACATCTAATTTATATTGCTTTCATTTATTAGGACTTCTGAACTACTCATGGTGCTCTAAATATGCATTTCAAATCTGGAGTAATTTCTTGCATGTGATAACATAAAATTGATCTTGTATATTTAGATGTAAATATTTTTATTTGTTTTATTCTTTTTAGTAAATATTAAGGAATTGTTTACTGAAACTGATCAACAAATACAATTAAGACAGTCCCTTTTTCGTTCTGTCCTTGCTGAAAGAGACTCTGAATGTTAGGTTTTTTCCCTGGAATGCACTGCAAACCATCCTAGTGATGACAAAAAAGTCCCTTTCTGCACAGAATGAGATTAGAGAGGAAATTTTAAAATTTTTTCAATGTTGTATTAAAGGTTTTTTCTTAGTGAAAAAGAAATCAAACAAACAAACTCCCCCTCCGATTCAGAATTTAAATCATTTGGGCATGTTATACATTCAGTTTTCTTGAATTGCTTTGACTATTAAGTGCCAATGGTAAATCAACAACAAAAACAAAGAGAAAAATCCCCAAAACAGAGCATGTACAGGAATAGCAAGCTCATTTACCACTAAAAAAAATAAAAATAAAAAAAAAACCCTTCTTGAGCTTGTAAGCTGAGAAAGAAGAAAAAAGTACCTTCACTATATAATTTATTCATAAGAATTTAACCTACTCAATCTTTCAGTGCATTTTTTTACCCAAGAAGTTGAAGCACTTCAACTTACACTTTGGGTTTTTTTGTTGGGGTTCTTTTTGTTTGTTTGTTTTGTTTTTATTTTATTTATTTTATTTTTTTTTCCAATTAAAGAAATGAAGTTAAAAGCTTCCTGGCCAGGGGGGAAAAAATAATAAAATAAATGTTGAATCAATGTTCTTTTTTTTATTTTTAAACACAAGAAAAACTTCCTGTCTGTAACGAGGTAGCTAAATCTCCCAATTTTTATTAATAATAAAGGTGTGATGGGGATGTATCATGCCTTCAATTTAGTTTCCTGATTAAAAATAAGGCAAAAGCTGCCCAGGTGAACTAGAAACAAGGAGTGGACTGAAAACCACAATGCATAGTCTTTTAACAGCTGACAAGAAACTGTAAATGAAATTTCATGAAAAATGTACTTTATGGTCTTTCTTATCTTTCTGTGGCTTTGGATAGTGCACTGAGAATAATGAAATAATCTTTTTGTTCATTGGGAGGCTTTGAATATATGCATCAAGTAAAATGATAATTTAAAAATGGCATGCTTATAGAAGTAATGTGGAATTTTTTTGAATTAATGAATGAATGGATATAGAATCTATCTTCACATACAATTTTCAATAACAAATTTTCAGGCTATGTAAACTGACTGCTTTAATAAATGAAACACAAACTACTTAAATAATTGTAAAATACCTCTAATTCAGGGTATTAATTGTATGTTTTTACTTCAGCCTATTTCATATGTATGTGAAAAGGAAGATTAAAATGGACAACAACTTATGAGCTCTCACTATGCATATTTTAAATAAAATGATTCTAAAATTCAACCACATTTGAACCATGTAATAGACTAAGGCAGAAAATATATTTAAATTACATAATGCTGAACATGAAGAAGCCTACTGTGGAAATATTTGGACACAGCATTGAAGATTTACAAAGGTGATATTGGTGGACTTTGTTCAATTGTCTTCAGATCACCACTGTCGGTCACCACTTATTCGCTAAGTTGTGTGCTACAACATTTGCTGTGGTTTTTCATGTTTGCTGTCCTCTGTAAAGAAAAACATGTTATGTATATTATGTTCTGTTTTATACGCTCCTGTAGCTGCAAACTGGTATGTTTTGTGGACTCTTCCTGCAGTACAACCCCCAGAGCTTCATCTTTCTCCCAAACACATTTTATGTAACCCATTTTGTTACTTCCACAGAGCTAACACTTTTTCTCATTAGACCAAAGCATGAAGCTTTTTATGGTTACAAACCGTTGATTTCTACATCTGATGTGCATTGGTTCTCTACTTTTATCAGCTTTTAAATCACTTCTTTACTTTCTCAATTCAGAGAGCTTTTTCAGTGCCTTTGTGCTTCATAGGTTCTCTGACAATGACTATGAATACAAATATGCCCTTGGACAGACTCCTAGCCTTCCTTAAAGCTAAGCAGTAGTGAAAGAAGGAAAGGAATATGATAGTGTCAGCAAATATAGCACCAAAATACTTTTTGCATAAGCTAAACTCAATTGAGTGTCAGTCTTGTGAAAATGTATAAGTTCACCCAAGTTGACCCACTGTCAATATCATTCAGAAAAGACAAATAGACTTCTGGACTATGTATATACTTCTCTAGAAGATCCTCAGAATTTTCATGTTGTCTGTCTATTTTTGTTGTCCGTCTATTTTTGTTGTCCTTTTTTGCTTTAGTTATCAAACCTTGAAAGTAATACTAGAACATTCCTTTCACTTGTATTCCTCAATGTACCAGATCATCCAATCTCTTAAGTTTTGATTTTGAAAAGAAATAACTACAAATGCTTCATATCCATATATAAATTAGAATTCAAGTATTAAGAATACAGTAGGATAAATACTTTAGGCAGCACATCTCTCAGATAATATATATCCATCCATTTTGTAGTGGTAGTGATTGCAAGCCACAGAAGAAACTGGGAATGCTAGATAGTATGTCCATATGTGATAAAGCATAAAATAAGCAAGACAAGAGACAGCAGAATATTATTAAACTATTAACACTCATTTAGAATCAGCAAATCAAATTATAAAGCTCTTTTTTCTTTAAACCACAATAGAGTTGAGCAGTGGCTGTTTTATAGGAATTATATTAAAATTATGTATGTATTAAATTCATAGTGTTAAAAGTGAAAGGCATTAACATGAAGTAACTATACGTGATATTTAAAGTCATAAAATTTAGTCAACATTTTTCACTGCCCCCAAGTCTCCGTATTAAATAAAAAAGGACAGAGACTATGACCCTGAAGGCCAATTGTGATTGTAGAAAACTGTGCCTAAGCAGGTAAATTGTCTTACCTTCAGACACAGGCAGTGGTATTAAAATTACTCATTTTGAATTGTTTGTTCTTGAACCATGCCTGGATATGGCTTCTGAACTTGCTGCTTGGCTAAGTCAGACTAGGTCAGGAACCATGCCAGCTGTTTAACAGTGTAGATAGAGTATTGCATGCCAGTGCTTGCAAAGGTAATCAATCTCTGTCTGCTGAACAAGAAAGAAATGAAAGGAAATAACTGAACTTCAGCATTTCAGTAAAACCATCTAAAATCAGGAAGGTTGAACTCTAAGTAAATAGTTGTACATAATATATGTTGACATTAATCTTTTTCTTTCATATTTGTGCTTGTGCATGCAGACAATTGTCTGTGCCAAATATTGTATAATAGAATAACTCAATTGATTCACACAATGAAAAAATTGGGTTTTTTGAGTGTGGTCTTTGACTAATTAGACTACAATGAATTCAAAATATAACACTACACAATATGAATAAATCCATGATCTTTATTCCTCATTAATGTGAAAATGTGAGGCTTTCTTTCTGCTCACCGGCAGCTACTAGAAATTATTTAACTCTACATTTTTAAGAAGTGCTTACTCTGCACCTTCTTACAGTAATTTATTTTTTACAGGAAATATCTCTTTGTGAAACTATCCAAAGAAAAATGTCAGGGTCCCAAAATCTTTAGTATTTGCTTGATATATCATTCTGTTCCTGATTATAATATGTGTCATTCTTTTTATCTTATTGAGCTTTGTGACTGATTTTATCTTCTTTTGTGTGGTTTTAATGCTGCTAGTCTTCTATTGTGTGAAGTCTTACAGCAAATGTTGATCTGCTATGCCTGCTTGGAAATAAGTACTAAATAAACCTTCATCGTAAGTTCAGCAAAAATCTCACATGAGATACTCAAATAGAATTAGAAATTTTATATCAAAGCCACTATCAATGCCTCCACAGGCTCTGTAATTTCAGGATAACCTAAGATATTGAACTATTTGGGGAAGAGGGGGGTGGAAAAAAATGCTTCCCAAGACATTTGTCATATTTCCGTTACACAGTCAATCAAAACAACTTATGTTCCTGTTGTAATAACTTAAGTATCTATAAAGTTTGTATTACAGCCATTTTAATTTCATTTTAATTAAGAATAATTATCCTTTTTTTATACTGTAGTTGGAAGAAAAGTTTTATTCTGTCAAGTTCTGAGTACCATTATTTTCTCTGAGTAATAAATGAATTAGCTATAAATTAGCTATGTCCAGTGTTATGCTAAGAGCACATATATGCATAGAAGATGAAGAGTTCACTAAGCCATATGACTTTAAGCAATTTTAGCATCTTGTTGCTTCCCCTGCCAAGTCATCATGTGAGCTGGGTTTAAATTAAGAGCAACTGGATTTAAATTAATACCTATTACTGTATCTGAAAGGTTTTTATGACTGCATAACAGTCAACTCATTTTAATTCAACAGTTATAGATTTTTTTTTTAAATTTTTCCACTTTTTGAGTTTTAATTAACAATGACAATGAGGATTATTTTTACAGTTTTTCCACTCTGTTTTGAGAGCACTCATTTTGAACTATCTCAGAGCAGTAAGATACAGTGTACAACCTGTGTTAAGAATGCTAGCACAGACAAATTAATGGGAAATTAATCCAGTAAAAATTTCTTATACTTTTCTTATTTAGGGAGAAAAATGCTCATTTATTCATTTATGTATATTTAAAATAGCTGCTGAAACTATATTAGCTCTCCATATATTAGATCCAATTCTTTCTGAAGTTTCTCATCTCCAAGTCAGATTATGTTTTGCTATAGGTAAATCTGTGTTTCACTATGGAACCACTTTCATGTTTGAATACTTGTAGGTTTTATTTGAATGGTTTTTGACTGTCATGGGCTACATTTTATCACCGCTATAGACAATGAAAAATGGGTCAAAACTTTAACAGGAAAAAAAAAGAGTAATTATTATGATATTTTAGTTTTTCATATATTCATGGGGTTTTTTTTCATGTGCACCTGTTGGCTTGAAATGTATGGACAGTACAGAAAATAAATATATATGTATATTATAAACCACTGCTAACAACTTGTAAAATGCTGTCTGGTGATATAAGAATATTAGAAACACTTCAAGGATTATCGTGTATGCTGTGAGATGTTGAAAATAAATTCTGCTATAGTGATCAAGAGAATTTCTGCAACTGTTCATTGCTCTTCTGAGATACATTTCAAATTTTTATTGCTATTTTTTTTGTACTTGGATATAAATTTAATCCTTAAGTAAATTACATGAAATGTACCTACTAATATTCTTGAACACAATGTTAAGAAATTTTCTTGGCAACAGTTGTTGAATTTTGCTGTTTTCTAAAACAACATTATTGAGTTTATTCTGAACAAATGAGTTGAATTAACATAGTATGAAGGGATGAAAAAAAGTTTTTATATTTGTTTTATATTGATCACTACTTTGTATGATAAAATGAGAATATGTGGTGTGGACCAGTTCTGGATCAAAAGGAGCAGAATGATACATAAAAGGGCTAGGAGCAAGGTTCCTCAGCGCTAGGGAGTGTACTTATTCCTCCAGTGTAGGAACCGACAGCACTGTTTCCCAAAGGCATGTTTATTTTGCCAACATATTCTTTCAGGTCACTATATGAAACATTATGGGGGTAGGAGAGCGTTACATGGCATTCTGTCTCCTTCTTGCTATTCTTGCAGTGTCCACTGTAAAAGCTGGGGGATTCATGCCACCGAAATTTTTCTGAAATTCAAATTGTTTGTCTTGTCTTTATACAAATCAGCAGAGGCCTCAAGGGAAGGGCTGTGGCATGTTCCAAAGTCTCAGCATCTGTATTGCCTGCACTGGTACCCTGGCGGAGCACAGCTTGGGTCTAAATTTACCCATGTACAAGGTTTCTTTATAATGAAAACTGGAGTATATTGGTTGAGGAAAAGCAGCAGAGAAGAACTTGTACGCCTTTGGGAGTTAGCCTAAATGAGAGTACAACCTAACACACACCCAGCCCTGTGAATCTGGAGATGTTTAGAGGTGCAATATCACAGACATAGTTTCTCATACTTGCTTTAGGCTTATTTTAGGATCAGCATGGTGTAATGAGATTGTCTGTGCAACAGAGGTTCCCACCTTCTCCAAAGTAATGCAATGTAATCTTAAACTGAAGCCAGGTTGTTGGGTTTTTTTCTACAAAGTTCAACTTAACGTAGCAACAGAACTTTCTGGATTTTAGTCCACAAAACTTTCTCCTAAAATTCACTCAGTATTATGAAAGTCACAAAGTCACATGATTTAGAGTCATTCTCATCTTGTGGTTCCTGTATTTTTACTAAGTATGAAATTCGGACAGTCCTAAATTGCAATATGAATTTCAAACAAACAAAACCTTTTTTTTTTTAATTTTTTAAAATGTAGTTTAGTCTTGATTTGCAGTTCAGAATACTTTAGTAATGGGAAAAATAGGGAGACTATCTTTGATTCCTTAAATTGTATTTAACAATTACAAACTCACAAGAAGTTTTGTTTCAGATAGTCACAGACTGATTTCATTGAACTTTCTAATTAACTGGAAATTGAACTTTCAATGATGTTTTCTTCAAAAAGTTTCACTTAAAAATAAATATATATACAATTCTCATTGTAAGAGTCAAGGTAAATGCAAGCTGTTTTTTATGTCACTCTAGGTTGACTTTATTAATTAAACTTGTTATCTTATTAACACTTAAGACAGATTTTCCTGAAAGCATAATGAAAGTATTCTTGTTAAAGCTCACAGATGTTCTGTTAAAAGTGATGCATTCTTGCTTACTGTTAATGAAGTTCTATACAGTTATTACATTTGTGCCATTTGAATGAGGTGCTACAGTAACACCAATTTTATCCGGTTATTGAAGTTTACCTAACTACAACCAGAGATTTACTTTGATGACCAGGGAATATATTTAGTTTCTTCAGTGGTAAAAATATATTTTTTCAACTTCTGTATCAGCTCTCTGATATAATGCGTGACACACTGCAGATGGGATAATTTGTATAATTGTGTGTTATTTCATTACTTTTAGTATATATTTTCCTTTTTGCGAACTTTCGTTATTTAGTTACCAGATAGCTCAGGGAGACAGAAAGTTGTCTCATCACATGAGACAGAAAGGCAATGTTTTGTAAAAAAACCATTATGTGGACTTCCTTTACTAGAAAAGAAGCTGTATTCATGTCCTTGATAAATAATTAAATAATAATTAATTTTTCAACCCACTATCTGATACTCAGCAACAGTTGAAAAACATATTTATTATTCAAGTGGCAGTGTCAGTTTGCCCATAACTTGTCATGTTTCAGCCTCAGCCACTGAGAAAACCATACAAGTTCAGTGCCTTTTTCTTTCCATTACTTTGCATGTTGTAAAAGAAGAGCATGTCTGATGCAATGAAAGAAAACTTGCAGTCTAGAACTTGAAGGAAATATGTACTTGCTCTCATCTTCCCTCTCTGTACGTGTACAGCCCAATCTCAGAGCCTGACAGAACACATATTCTAGGCTATTGGGGGGCCTTGAAAGCTAGGATCTTTAAGGAGCAAAGAGCTTATTATACACTAACCAAAATTATACCCATCAATCTAGTCAATGCTTTGGAATGTTAGAGATCATCAATATAGGCTGATAATCTTGCATATGTGAGACAGGCAGTTTTGAGAACTTTACAAATGCATGTGTCTACATCTGTCAGCCTTAGTTATACAGTAATACAGTGCCTGCAGCTGAGATGAAGGTACAGTGAATTACGGACCTGACTAAGGCAAGTTGCATCTTTTTGCCCAGCTAATAGTAATCAAATTGTAAAAGATCTTATTCTGCAATTTTTTTGTGTGTGTCTGGGAGGAAAATATCTTGACATTCAGGTGGTTGCCCTTACACATTAAACATAAGTCTGAAGACCATAATGAAAATGACAAGTAGTGAATTGTGCCCTGAATGTCCAAGCAAAAAAAAAAAAAAAATTAGAAAGCACAACTATATTAATGTAATTAATTTGATATCTATACCTATACCTATATTCATGTGATGCATAAACTACATATTTATTATTAAGAAAAACAATAAGATCCCCAACTATCTAATCACATAAGAAAGAAATAATATTTTGTGTTTTCAGAGAAGTGGATCCTTGGAAATTGTCCTATAAACTAATGCATTAAGCTGATAAATTAACACTAGACAACAATATCTTCTGTGCAGAAGGTAACCAGTAAACTTGAACTAACATCTTTGCCTGCATACCTGAATCTTAGAACTGATAGAAAAATACAGGAGTGATGGGAAAAGAGTAGCAATTTACTCTACTTTTGTTAATCTGACTGTGAAGAAAAAAATATTTCCTCTTCCAGGTGTTCAACTATAACTGGAAAACTACCCAGAATTTATAGAAATCTACAGTCCTTCACTAAATCTAAGGTCTATTAATCTGAGCATGATCACTGATTTGGAAGGGCTTTTTAGTCAGCGTATTTTCAGAGGTGCTCTAAACTGTCAGTCATCAGAGGACAATGGAGAGTAGCTAGAGCTGGTTGAAACATCTCAGTATACACCTACTTTAAAGGGAAGGTGGACACTGATCTAGTAATCATTATGCTTTAGATCAATCCCCGAGGGCTAAAGTATGGATTTTATGCTAGTCTAAGTTAAACAAAAAATATGTGAATAAGATACAATAAACATGTCCAAATTACTATGTCAAGTTTTTTTATTATGCATTAATTGTAACTAAAAGACAAATGAAATTCCTTTCTGGTTCTTTCATGACTCATGTGTTTATGATAACCAATATTAATTTTTTTGTGTAAAAAAATCTCAGTTGGTGTGACGTACCCTTTCCTGATTTGCTTCACACATTGGCAATGAACCAGTTTGGACGTCTGAGTACTTGACCCACTGTTTATGGAAGCATAAGTTTTATCAAACTACTTTGTTCTAAAGCCTTCAGAAATGTGAATAAGTATTTGAGTGATGGAATACATGAAGATATATCAGTTAAAGATCTTCCCCCATTATTTCTTCTGACAAAGATAATTGTATTGCTCTTCATTTACCATGTCCTTCCTGCCTCCACCTCCTTTGAGTTGTACTGCAGCTATGCAGAGTGAATAATGACACATAAGCATATTGTTTATTTAAATAGATTTGTGTAGTTAAGTACATGACCTGTGATCCACAGCTGAGAAAAACAGAATTAAGTACTGATTTCTAAGTGCTCTATGAGATAAATCAGCCATCACTCCAGGACTCTGCCAACAGACACTTCTATTTGTACTTATCACTTCAGTTTGTTTGAGTATTGTGTTAATAGTTTAGATTAGTTTTTGATGTCTGTGCACTGTTAGTATTTTCACAAAATGAGAAATGATGAAGTTATGCACTCTTTGTTATGTAGCTACAGTTTTCACTTAAAGTAATGAAGTGCTTCTTACCGTAACAGATACACACTAAGGATCTGATTCTTCTGTCACTTGTAACAGGTTTCACAGCAAAGTAAATTCCCTCCCTTCAGAAGGTTTCTTAATAGTTTATGTTACTGTTACAATTCAGTCCTTCTGGTGCTTCTAAACAAGTATGTTTACACAAAATAGATGCTCATAGATCTCATCAAGGCTACCTTCATGTGTAAAGATACTTGAAAGCAAAAATCCTTTGCTGAATCAGTCTTTGAGAAGCAAATAACTCTTCTTTTTTTTTTTTTTTACATCCAATGTGTTTATGGCAGTGTGGTCAGAAGCTGAAAATGTGCTATATATTTAGTTGTAACATGGTTTTTACTTTTTGTGTAGACAGGAAATCCACAGCTGCTTAGAGTCCTTCATGATTTTCAGTCTTTTATTGGTAACTGTAGAGTTACTTAACCAACTATTTGCCTTTTAGAGTATTTTCGTATGTGAATATAGACGTAAAAAATAAACTATGGTAAGTTAGGAAACTATGCTTTATTATTTGTGTTCCATATAGCACATATTGATGATGTCTTCCATCATTTCAATAAGTGAAATGTTGTGATAAAAATTATCTAAGATATATGTCAGCATGTTGCCACACTGACTATAAATTTAATAAATTGTAATAATTTAAAAATAAATTAAACTTGAAAAATATTTTAGAAATAACAGAGAAGGTTTAATTTTGTTGGAAAGCTTGCAAGTTAAAATATAGAAGTGGACTCTACCTTTTAAAATAGAGTGGTTTATAGCACTTTGTAAATATCTTACTAATTCAAAAACATAGTTGTACTTTTATTTTTATTATTAATTTAAGAGTTTGGTGGTTTGATTTGTTCTATCTGTTTGGCATGGGGTTTTTGGTTTAGAGTTTTTTTTTCACTGTTTCTTTTGTTATCTGTAATTAAAAAAAAAGATTTTCATTTTATATCAGTTCTAGGAATTTCCATTTTAAGTACCTAAGTGCCTCTTTGTGATGATTTGTACAGTGGTGAGCTGCTCCTCATTTTGAACACCTTCCACCAGGAGATAAGGTGAAACTAACCACGTGGTCACGTTGATTTTACAAACTCTTGTTCTAAATTTAAAATCTGTATTTGTGCATTTAACTCAACAGTACCTGTGTGGTGGGATGTGCCTGACAGTAGTGCTTATTTCTTGATGACAGTTTGGCTGTTAATAAACACTTACTGAAGGTAACCACCAAGCCTTTGATCTTTTCCAACCTAAGTAATGCTGAATCAGCAATGCACTCTCCTGGTCCTTGACCTGCCAGCTGGTTGAACAGTGCACGTGGTTTCACTCCCCCCTTATGTGTATGTCTGACACATACAACCTAGCAGGTCTCTGACTCATACCATAGCCCATACTGTGCCTCAGCATTCTGTGGAAGACAGTTGCTTTTCGGTAGCTAAAACCTTGCCTAACCTCGTGCCAATGTGCAAGCATATGGGTAGTTGCATGCCCAGGCTAGTGCTAGAGTCTTGCCCCAGCTGATTTTTTTTTTTTTTTTTGGTACAGATGTAACCTCTGCTGTCAAACCCATATGATGACAGATAGAACAATGTGATGAATGGGAGACAACGCTGCATGTACGGTAAAAATCTGAAATACCAAATATATATGTGAAGAACAATAAATCCAGAAACACAGGAGAAACAATGGCACTACAAAGTAGATAAAGAGATTAATGGAAATGAAAGAATCTAAAAGGAATTACAGGCAGCTTGGTGGGAGTGAGTGGAGTTGATCAGTGGATAAATAGTGGACTGTAAACTATTAAGATCCTGGTTAGGAGAAATGAATGGCATAGTTAACTAGTTTATCTTGACAGAGAGAAACAGAATAGCTGTTCATTCATTCTTGGAAATGAAAAAAAATATATTTATATAAAGATTCTCTATGGTATTTAACTGAAATTTCAAGTCTAGATTAATGGCATTAAAAATGGCTAACTCTAAATAAGAACAAGTAACGTTGAAACAAACAAGCAA
Source organism: Neopelma chrysocephalum (assembly GCF_003984885.1). NCBI lineage: Eukaryota > Metazoa > Chordata > Aves > Passeriformes > Pipridae > Neopelma > Neopelma chrysocephalum. Next base: position 29,339,544 of record NW_020897694.1, on the reverse strand, counting down.
GTATAAACCCTTCCATATTGAACTTTCTTAAAAAAAATATTTTGCCGTTTTATTTTTAAATCTGAAATTGTGTGTCTCTCATATGTGTGCAGAACACAAAAACTTAAAAATATAAGACTAAAGCCAACATTAAAATGTTAGAAATATCTTTTTCTTCTTTTATTGAATACTAAAAAGAATACCTTAGGTGACTTGTATCCAACAATCAGAGAAGGGCTTCTACCATCAAATACTTTCAGAGCTTTACTGTGGCACATCAAATTAATTTAATTTCTCAATTTCTAACTGACTGTCCACTACAAAATAAAGATAAATGTTCCTGAAAGAGAGTGTGGCAGAAAGAAATGGAGGAGACCTGAATATCTGGAGTTTCCTTTACCCAATTAATTTTCATTGGGTTCCTGTGACTGTTTGAATTAAATCTGAGAAATTAGGTAGATATTTTCCTTCTTTTATATTTTTTATGTTTATTCATAAACACAAAGAAACATACATATAGATACACAGGTGCCTTTGAGGAAGAGAACTGGAAAACCTTAAAGACACTGATTTCTTTTACAGTTACATACATATATTTGTTTCATTTCCATTTCTTGTCAGTAAACAGTAAACATTTCTTGTCAGTTCAGCTGTAGCACCATAACTGGAGAGAAAAACAGACCTGACCATTAAAGAGCAATGCATGAGTTCTGGGTAATTACAATTAAATACAGGCAAACCCATGTTAATATTAACTGTCCAGCTGGGAAGTGACACCACTGATGGTCTGCGGAACCCTTGGTGCCATCCCGAGGAGGGCTGGCTGCAGTTGCGCGGTCTTGGATATCTTCTGTAACACACCACTAAATCATATCAGCACAATCAATGCATCAGTTAAGGACTTTCCAAATGTTTGTCCTCCTGCAGGCAGTTGCTGTAGCTGCTATGGAGGTATTATGTGCTTATAACCAATTGAGCAGGGCATATTGTTGCTAAGGAAAACTATTTATTTGTACCAATGACTCCATAAAGATTCAGCACATATTAAGATGAAACTCTCTCACTTCATCCACAGTAGCACACATATACACAAAATATCAGACATTGACAGAACTGATAAATTAGACTGGGTGTCTGGACTTTGGGGGTGATTATACAATCACTGGCACTTCTCCAAATATGTGTGCATCAAATAGATATGATAAGTGGGTTCCACCTTCTCTGGTTGTAATGTTTTTAAATTTACATAATTTTTTATTATATTATATTTTTATACACATTAAAACCATGTTTAAATGCTACTCTTTTCTTAAGTAAGGCACTGGATCATCTATGGATTGGGATTTTACAAATGACAACTTCATCAAAAACATCTAAATTTGCCATGAGATGGCTGTAAACTTGTCTAAATTCTCTTGTAACTGGCCACAGTATAGTTGCTATTCATATTATAGTCAGTGTCAGAGTATTTTCATAGACTCCACTGACAATTATAGTTTGTGTGGTTCTTCTGACTGATTGGATAGAACAAATAACATGAAAATAGATAAACTTAGCTAGTATACTTATTGTCTAGCAGTATTTCTATTAAATTTTCTCTTATGGGATCTCAAAAATAATAATTAAAAAAGGTACTTGTAAGTTTTATGTGGTTTTGTTTTACAACTCTCTCTTTCCTTACTAATATGAAATAGTCTGACATTTAGCAGAGATAGGTCATAGGAAGGTAAAGTTGAGAAAATTTCCAAACTGAACTCCTTTTTCTGATAAATAACTGTATAGTTTTAAGGCAAAAAAAGCTTTGAATTTTGGAATGCCATAATTTTAATTCCAATGCAGAGTGAAAGGATACTTCAGAGGTATTATCATTTTCTATGGAAAATCAGTTCCAGGATGTTTTGTACAGAGCTGGAATACAAATGAAACAGTTTTCAAGTAATTTTACTCTCTATATGTACAAAGCCTACTCACACCATTAATGTAATTATTTTTAATTTAATTTTCAATTTTTTCACTGATTTCATTCTTCAATTGCTACTAATCTATTTCAGATATGAGAAACATCTCTCTGCATTTTGTCACTATTCCAGCTCTGCAGTTTACTTTCTTGCAGTGAAGTAATCAGTAATGTTGAGTCTTTTTATACTTAGGTATGTATTAGATGTGGAAGCGAGATGAAGGCAAATGTTATTGCTTTTGAACATCTTTCCAGGCCAGAAGTTTGAACCTTCAATGAAAATGTTGTTCCAGTAGCCCTTACTTGTTTAAATAAACAAAGGATTATTTTCACTCAAAAGTAAGAGGTTGTTTAGAGGGTAAGATAGAAAAAGTTGAAAGTCTAAGTTGAGCAGTCCCACCTGATGCTGCACCTCCTGTAGAATGGGATAACAATGTCATGATCATGGATCCTTTTTTAGTGGAGTTCAAAAGCTGATGTAGTAAAATGATTAACAGCCGTAGTAGATGTGTGTGAGTAGGTGCACACATAAGGGTCTCTATGTGAAAATGGATACAGAAGACTTGATGCCAATGAACACTGAAGACAGTTGTCTGTATTTCCAGATGTGTCTTATTTATTGTTCTCACTGTGAAATAACCTAGGATTCCATGCCATGGCCAGTATGTTAGTTTCTAAAATATACTTGTGAAGTTTCTGGCCAGTGTGATTTGAAAGGGCTGTTAAGTAATATATGGTGGAGAAAATTGGATTCATAATGGAACCATACAGAAATTCGCTGCTTTTTGGAAATGCCAGACATGGTTATATGTAATGAAGTGCAGGTGATGCTAAAATAATGGATTATTTAAGGTGAAAGGCAGCAGAAACTTCTCGAAAGCATAGACAAACGCTTACAGGACTTTAGGCTTCTCCTTAGTTACTTCGTATTATTAGATCCATTCTTAATAAAAGATATCATTCATATAACCTGAGGCCTGTGATTTCACAGTGGAGACCAAAAGGGTATCACTTTCATAGTCTCCGACCATACCTCATGGTTAGTTAGTAGCAGCTAATTCTATTATTTCATTAGAGTATGTTTCCACTGGAATTCTTGAGATATTTCTCTACATTCATGAAAATAACATCACTTTGCTGCCAATAAAAAAAGGACAAATTATACAATTTCTTCTTACATACATGGAGTCTTTTACACAAAACTCCTCCTGTAGACATAATTAAAATATTCATATCTAAAAGCTTCCTCTTCTTTGCCACCTCACCGTCTTCCAATAACAATGGACCAAATTTAGGTTGCATAAAATGAGAAGTAGGGCCTACTTTTTTTTCTGTTCCTGTTTTTCCTGAGAATCTTTTATTTTTTTAATTAATTACACATGCATAATATTAGTGTTCATCTTCCCTTTAACTTCATATATCATGAACTATTCAATTTATGAGGATTTTTTCTTTTAGGAGAAGTTCTTCCATAGAAATTAAAAAAGAAATAGCCAGTTTTAAGCTTCCTTAGATGTAATCTTTATGCAAACTTATTTAAGCAATTCTTTTTTTTATGGTATTTAGTAAAGAACTCATCAAAATGAAATAAAATAAAATGAAATAAAACACTCATCAAAATCTCTTGAAATAACTGCTCACTCTGAAACATTGACTGTCTGTGTCTTCTTTTATATACTGAATTTTATCTGAATTTGAATTTCTGATTTTAAAATACAGATATCACTTCTTGGACTCAGAACATTATTTTAAATTGACTTTTTTAGACATGACACACATGTGCAGTCTAACAAGCTGGTCTTCCAAAATGTTCCATGGCTTTTTCACTTTAATTCAAAAGTATTTTTTTTTTAATTCAAAGGTAAATTACTGTAATTAAAAAGACAGTTTTTATAGGAAAACATCTGATGAAATCTACCAGAAAGATAATGGTGCTTTCTCAACTGATCATTTCATAAAATACTGATGTGTATTTTTGGGTCATTAAAGATCATACAAAAAACTCAGCTATTAGGACTCATGTAAGAGATTGATTGGCCTAAGTGTCTGTGTTTAATATGTCCAGCAGAAACATTTAAAGAATTCAAACAGAGGGCAAATAGACATGTAAAATTCCTAAGAAGACTTTTTCCATGTCTAGAAATGCACAATAAAGGTTTCCTGAGAGTAAGTATTGCATTCACAATGAACCATTTATGCATTTATACTTCTCTGTTGTCATCTAGAGTCTGGGAGTTCCACACTCACGAAAAAGGATATTATTATGTGTGTAGTAAACAGTGTTTGAATATTTCATTTGGTTACCTTTTTGGTCTTTTGTTGTCAGAAGTTGTGAGCAAATATTCCTTATTCAACCTTTTGAATATTTAATGATTTTCTATTCTTCTTTTATATCCCATCTTTGATCGTCCTTGTCACAATTCTCTCTACCTTTTTTCTAAGATATACTGTTAGAAAGGAGGTGATCAGAACTACAACTGGTATCCAAGACAGAAGCAAAGTATAGCACATAACAGCAGCTTGCTGATATTTTTATTTTCAGGGTTTTTTTCTCTTCTAGCCATTTCTACCACCTCTCTCCCCTTTTAACTCTTTTAAGCATTCAGCTGACATTTGGAGACTCCACAGTACTCCAGCACTTTTTTCCCTGAGAAGTGCTAAGTAATTTAGAGATCCCTAAGTATTTTCCTGATTTAGTCCTGATTACAAATATTAAATTTAGGATTTCTTTTCGTTCCTACATTATCTTCAGACTAAGATGAGAAATGCACTGACACTTAAATTTATGCAGGATCACAGAAGGTCGCATCTCTTTGTTGGCTCAATCTATTTGGTGAATGTCTTTTGTTAACTTTTAATAACATTTTAATTGAATTTGTTTAACTTTTTGAGGGTCTTAAATCAGGGTATGTTTTGTTTCGATAATAAACTATAATATTATACATTTTTCTATATTTTTTCCTCCATATTTGCCTAAAATAATCTTCACATTCTGAGCTAAATCTTAAGGGCAGAGCAGCTGTGAGATATACTAAATACATACTAATGCAAGGCCAAACTCTGTATTAGAATTTTAAAGAGAAAAATATATATATTTGTGTGCATACATATATGTATGCATATATGCCATAAATATATTAAATGAAATTAATTTTGATTATGTTTCCATAGTTTAGAGTTAAGTCTATGTTAATTTCTGAGGATAAAATTATCTATAAACAAGAGTAAGATGCATAGGAGAAATGGCAGGCTGACTAAATAGGTAGAATGTTCTTCAGTTTGAATTATTTGTTAAAGTTCTAACATTTAATTCTAGTAGTATATAACCAAATTGATTGCTTTTTATCAAAAATGGGGCCTGAAGGTCAGACTAGGAGCTTATAATAAAAAACCATATTATGCTATGTCTGATACCCACAATAGTGTCCACAGATGCCTTGAAATGATCACTGTTAGAGCTATTATTTAGCACAGCAAAAGGATCATACATTTGTTACTGACCAGTTCTATTTATTTTCTCAGTATAATTTATATTAGACTAAATTCTAAATGAGTGTGAACTGTAGAAAGCAATACATAAGAAGAGGATATGAGGTGTGCATAGAGGATATGAGGCATGCACAATCTTTTATTTGTGTTTCAGGTCAATAACATATTGCATTACGATTTAAAAATTAAAGCAATATATAATATTTTACATGGCTTTAGTCAGTTACATGATCAAGTATTTGTCCTGGATTGTAAGTCAGTCACTCATCTGAAGACTGCATTGTCTATGCTGGTATTTTTAACTGATGGAGAAAACCAGATTTTTTTATTCAAGTTTTGAAAGAAGTATAATGATAAGTGATTGGACAGACTTTAATAAAAAAACTTGTGTTAGGATACTGGACTGTTTAGCAAAATCAGGTTGAAGTTACTATATGAAAATTACATAAAAGAAGGAAAATTTTCACTGAGTAATCTCAGATTAAAGTAATAATTTATTTTGATTTTGCATTTCTTTATAATATTTTTTCTACCAAGGTACGCTGTTTAAAGTCCAAAGCAAATGCCACATTTTAAGATTTTAAAATTACAAAGTTCAATAGATCTCTAATAAAATTCCTGTAAGAATTGTCTTCACTGAAACTAAAATATTCTTAAACTCTTTTTGGGGAGTTATACTTTTAGGAAACAAAATTCTTTACCTAAAACTCATACATCATACCGTTTATTTAAATAAATGGCCCTCCATGGAAACTATATGAGGTATACAGAGGATAATCAGATAGATCATGACCATATTTTATTTGTCCCAGAAGGTAAATGGTGTGACATAATCTGCAGTCATAGGGTCAAAATGGCTTCAGAAGACGCTGCCCTTCTAAGTATTAATGTGTTGTAGTCTAAAATTCTGTAAGGAATCATGTTGACATTTTAAATGTTATGCATGGATGTTATGCTATCGATTAGTTCAATTCACCAGTGTAGGTACAGCTGCAACAGCCTCATGAATAGTCAGTATATCACAGTTACAATTAAAAATATACATCTGACAAGAAAAGTAAGAAAATCATGTCTCACTGAAAAATCTTGAAGTTTTGTTGTAGGCTTCACTTTGGTCGGAATTTGCCTAACTGTAGATTAAGATATACTAATTTTATATATATTTCATGTCTGTATATGTCTCTATATATTGTATGTATATATAGATACAATATGTTTTCTCAGAAATATTTCATCTGGTGGAAACAGTGGAGGAGATTCATAACCTCTTATCAAAGTAAAGATGTGCACATTTTCAACTTCCCTTTTAGGGGAGCATGAGGTCCGACCAGTTTACAAATTATAACTTTTACAAACATCTGATCATAAGATGAGAGAAATTACAAGGCCACACAAGAACAGAGACAGCCAGAACTGAACCTTGAACTTTGAGCGAAATGTACCTTAAAGTGCATGAATAAATGTGACTACAAAAGTGTTAAACATTCAGGTATTTTCTTAAAAGTAATTACGCAGTTCTTATTTTAATTCAGGAAAGAAGAAAATAGCACTTGCTCATACTTAAGCAGGTGTTTATCTTAAGTACATACTAAATGTTTATTAACACTGAGATATCCATTATTCTGGGCAACAGGAATAATTTAGAAATATTCTTCAGCACCTTTCAATTTTAAAATATTTGATAAAAGAGAAGGGGGGTAACTTGAGTTGGTACATTGATACTACGTTGGGTTTGAATTTCAGGAAAAAAGTGGTGAATTAATTGAAAATTTCCTCTACCTGTCACCCTTAATAGCAGGTATGAGGGACTTGGTTTAAACTGAGATCACCTTGCAACTCTTACATAGGATGCATTGTGTAGTTTCACAGCCAGACGACGCCAAAGCCACACACCCTGACATGCTGATAACAGCCTTTCAAATGGACACACACACAGACATACACACACACAAAGAGAGCTTAAAAGCCTCTCCCCCACCACACTGACACAAACTCATTTTGCTAAAAACAGACCTTGACTGGCAGTCACTTTGGTCAACAACTTTAGCACGAGGATGTAGAAATATAAAAAATATGTTGACAGGAGTATGACTTCCTCCTATGCAACAGTACAGAATTAACTAAATATTGCACCTTCAACTAAGGTGTCTATTTAAGTTGGTCTTCCTCCTACAAGGACCCATATTTTAATCAGTTTAGATTTTTCCCCTTTCTATTCACAATTCCTGATACTAAAATGGAAGCTGGGTCATGTTAAAATCACTTGCATTCCTTAAGCCCTCCCATTATTGCAATGTTGTGAGTCCAGGTTTTCCAATTGCTTTCACAAACTGGTGACAATTGATTACTGCCTGTAGGGCTTGATGTATTTTGCTTGTAACACAAAGGCAGGTATAATGTTGCCAGAATCTCTGCAACACATCACTGAGAAAGAATTCAAGCTGTAAGGAAGAAGACTGAGATAAAAGACAGGGAGGAATTTTGGTGACCTGCTCCACCAAAAACCTTCAATGTTTTTTACATGTTACCTATGGGGATGAACCACAGAGGAAATCAGAAAGCGAACTTTTGCAAATGATTCTACAGATGTTGATCTAAGAGTATATACAGCCACAGGATTATACAAAGGTCTTTCTTCAGTGACACAGGGTCGTGTAGCATGATCCAGCACAGTACAAGCCATTAACCCTGAGTGCAAGTGGAAGGTAATACAGAAACAGAAACATTTGCCGCAAATCTGCTTCTGCCACTTCTATTTTGTTTTATACCAGATGAGCTCTGCTGAGTCCTTTATCCACACAAGAATCATTAATTGATGGTACAAGATTGGACCAAATCCCAAATGTGGGATCAGATTGCATACCTGTGGCAACTTGCAACTGTTAGTACCGTTCCCTCCACAGAAGTCTTTAAAACCCAGAAGTCTTTAGTGTTTGTCTTTTCAGGCTGTCTTAGCTCTTTTACAAACGTTTCAAGACAAATTAGGCATAGTCATCTCATGAGTTGGATTCAGACAGCACACCACCAGTCAGACTTGGAGAAATCCTGTTTGCTTAGAGTAAAGGAAATATTAAATAAGTTACTGCTCCCAGTTTGAATATTTTCCATGCGCCACTGAAACCAACATAGAATACTAGGAAAAAAACACGTTACTTGGTTTGGGGTGAGAGGAATAAAAGTTCATTTTTCAAGCTTAGTATTAACATACCCATGTATGCCTGGAACCTGAGGGACCACATTCAGAAAATGTCTAGACTACACAGTCCAGCTACAGGATTAGTAGTAATGCACATATTTATCAGGGATAATGTCACTGGAAAAATAATTAGTTGTTGTTTAGACATAAAATAGGTAGAGGGAAAAAAATGTATAATATACACGTATGTGATAATATATTTTTTTTATTACAAAAAGTTATCATACTTCTGTATAATTTTCTCTCATTGCTTACAGTGAGACCAAGTTCCAGAAAACACGTGAATGATGTGCATGAAAAAGTAATTTCTCACTGTGTTTCAGAATAAATGAAAAAGAAATTTAACAAGAAGTGATATTTAAGATCATGAGCCCTGTTTTGTCTTAACCATCTGGAATGCTGTTCACCCTCATGGTAGTGGCAGAATTTACTATATTACCTGAAATTTTATATTTTCTGGTTTAAATTATTATATTGAACTGTAGGATTCAACAAGAATCTCAAATTATAAGCATTACTTTTGTACATGCTTTTTCACATTTTACTTCTCAAGTTTGTGTCCTCATCATTTCTTTCTCCTCTCTACTCAACTGCAATCTGCTAGCATGACTTTTCTTTCTGCTATAAATGTTCCTTTAATTAGTGACATTATTTGATTCCAGAGTTGGCATTATCTAAGCAGTGGAGTATGGGAAGTGAGAATTTGATTCCTGTTATGTACGCCTGCATTGAACTGTGCAGTTCTGTGGAGATACTTGAGCTGCTCTGACAGAACCCAAGCAATGTAACAATGTCAGTGTGTTGCTATGCCAAGGCTAATTAGCTTCACTGCTTGTAAGGATTAGGTACAACAGCTGTGTAGTGTATGCAATTTCTTTTAACACATGGAAATTGATACCACCCTTTTTTTGAGCCTAGAATCTCATTCAAAATGTCATATTTCACGGTAATTTTTCAAGAGTGAACATTTATAGAGTCATAGAATGGTTTGTGTTGGAAGTGACCTTAAAGATCATCTAGTTCCAAGCCCCCTGTCATTGGCAGGGACACCTTCCACTAGGCCAAGAGTCTCAAAGACCCATTCAATTGGTCTTAAACATATCCAGGCATGGGACATCCACAGCTTCTCTGGTCCATCTGTTCCAGTATCTCACCAACCTCACAGTCTTCCTTAAATCTAATCTAAAGGTAGTCTATTTAATTTGGAAGCCATTTTCTCTTGTCCTATCACTGCACACCCTTGGGAAAAGTTTCTCTCTAGCCTTCTTGTAAGCCCCATTTAAGTGCTGGAAGGCTGCTCTAAAGTTTCCCTGGAACCTTTTCTTTTCCAGACTGAACAGCCTCAACTCTCATAGGAAAGAGACTCCTCTGGACTTCCTCCAACAGGTCCATATCTTTCTTAGATAGATGCAATAATCCAGGTGAGGTCCCATGAGAGTGGAGTAGAGGGGAATAATCAACTCCCTTGACCTTCTGGTCACTCTGCTTTTAATGCAGTTCAGGATATAGTTGTCTTTCTGGGCTATGAGCACACATTGCTAGGTCATGTCACTCTTCTCATCAATTCACATTCCCACATGCCTCTCCTCAGGGCTTCTCTCAATCCATTCTCTGCCCACCCTGTATTTGTGCTTGGGATTGCCCCAACCCACATTCAGGACCTTGCACTTGGCCTTGTTAAACTTCATGTTGAACTTCACCTCTCTAACCTGTCAACGACCCTCTGGATGACATCCTTTCCCTCCTTTATGTTGACCACACCACACAGCTTGGGTTCCTTGACAAACTTGCTGAGGGTGCACTCAATCCCACTGTCCATGTTGTATACAAAGGTGTTAAACAGTGCCAGTCTCAACACCAAATCCCTGAGGAAAACCACTTATCTCTGGTCTCCACTTGGACATTGATCTGTTGGCCTCAACTCCTTGACCTCCCAGTCAATTCCTTATCTACTGAGTAGTCTATCCAATTCATACCTCTCCAGATTAGAGACAAGGATGTTGTGCAGGAAAGTGTCAAATGGTTTACACAAGTCCAGGCAGATTACATTATTGTTCTTCTCTCAACCAACAAGACTGTAAACCCATCATAGAAGGCCATCAAATTTGTTGGACACAATTTGCCACTAGTTAAGCCATGTTGGCTGTCACCAATCACCTCCTTATTTTCCACGTGCAGGAGGATCTGCTCCATGATCTTGCCTGCACCAAGGTAAAACTGACTGACCTTTAGTTCCTCGATGCTTCCTTTTTACCCTTATTAAATAATGGGGTTATGTTTCCCCTTTTCCATCAGAGAGAACTTTACTGGACTTCCACATCTCAAATATAATGGACAGTTCCCTCAAGACCATCTCATCAGCTATCAAGGCCTTGTGTACCTTTGGGTTCTTTAGATGTTCTCGACCTTTATCTTCTCCCACACTTGGCAATTCTTCATTCTTGCAGTCCCTGCCTTTGCTTTCTGCAGCTTGAGTGATGTGGCTACTGCATTTTCCAGTGAAGACTGAGGCAAAAAAAAAAAATTATTGAGTACCTCAGCCTTCTCCATGTCCCAGCTAACTGGGTGTCCCATTTTCTTTCAGAGTGCTCTGTCTCACTAAATATGATACTTACTTTTGTGACTCTTGTCTTACAAGATGAGGGAACAAGGGAAAAATTTAGCCATGATAAAGTGATATTTAGTCTAATATCATCACATGACCCTGAATGATTCAGTACATCTACAACCAGCAAACTAGTACTAGCATGGGCATCACTAAAACGGAATGAGGTTTCACCACATAAACACCCCCTGGAAAGACTCTCTGTTAACACTGAAGAGGACGAAATGGATGTGTCTTCCCAGAATGAAGCAGCAAGTTCATGTTGCAGCTGGGAGACAGCCTAGCACCTGAACTGACTCTTCAATTCTCTGTCTCAAATGAAATGTGCTACACATTTTCAAAACATTTAGAACCAAAATAAACAGGTGCTGAAAATTACTGATTATGCTCCTTTTAACCAGATGGTTAAAGCACCTCCCTCTCCCTTCTGCTGTGATACTCAGATTAAAGAGATATTTATTAGGAAACAAATTTTCATTCCTGAAAAATCATTAAAGATGTACAAAAGCATTTTGAAATATATATCACCAAAGGTGGTATAATTTTCCACTTATTAAAAGGTACAGTATTTATTTTACTCTTTTTCCTTCAAGTATATTCATTTACTTACCCTTCTAACTTTTTTTCCCTTTGTATCTCTTTGCTTTGTCTCTTTTGTTTGAGACTAGAGGACTGATCTTACTTTCCTCAATACTGGAATTTAGAATTCTAAATAATTTGTAGTGTTCTACAGCTTATTTTACAGGATTGTCAGAATGAATCATCATCAATTAGTGGGAAAAACTACTTAGGAAAAGGAATTTGATTTTAGAAGCATAAAGTATTCATATTTACTTCTCAATACTAAGCTTGGTGGAAAGAGAGCTTTGAATTGTCATGACCGTTAAACACCTCCAGAAAGAGTCCAGTAATACTGCAGTCTAAAAAGAACTTTATCAGTTATTGATTTTGTGACCCTTGCACACACTTAGTAGTTTTCTTATTCAGCTATCATTCCTCCATAAATTTCGTATATTTATACCCTTTAAGAGATATGAATTCCATATTTGTTTGCCTCAAAATTAAATATCTAACTGAACAGTACACCTGAATATTATGGGTTGGCTGCCCTTGGTCTGTGACCATTGATAGGACTAAAAGAAATTTTATTTGCTTTAACTGTCTAGTTTCACTTCAGAGCAGTTGGAAAGTAGAGTAAATATAGAGAAGACAGGAATGTAGAGAAATTATCTATACTCTCTAAACATAGAGAAGGAGAAATGGAGAAGAGAAAAACAAAAGTAACTTTTTTTAAAATAAATAGTGTACTGTGCTCACCAAAGCCGCAAACCAGCTTTGATGCCTGAGGCTAAGCCCTATTTTAACCACTTCAGAAGCTGATGAAATCTGATTAGTGTGTTTAGTCACTTCCTCCATGCACTCACTCCTGCTCATGCAGGAGTGTGTGAGTGAGAGTAGCAGCCTTTTTAATGATTATTTTTTCACCTTCATTATCTACACAGAGAAATAAATTTCACTCTTCTTTCTCTCTATAGACAGCAGAAACAGAATGCGCTGAGTCCTAAGATTATATGTTTCCTATTTCTCCACCAAATCCCATGGTTTCTTTACTATTAGACAAGAAACCGGTCTATGGTAGCTTCTCATTGCAATTAGAAATTATTTTTTGCTGTTTACATATATATTATGAACTTGTGCAGAGGTCTGTACAAGTGTGATACCAAAAATACACCCTAACAAGTGTCTGTAGGAATTTTTGTGTGACTATGAGTCATACTTCTCCTTCCCACTACTTCCTTTAAAGAAAATACCATGATAATTTTTCATTATATGTTTTATAGTTAATGACAGTTTATTATCAGCAACTGGTTACAGATGGAGAAATTTATAACAAAGATTCAATCATTCATCCACATCTCTGTGTATACCCAGACATTACCTATAAAATTAAAAATGTAAATATGCAAAGTTAGGAAATACTGAATCAACTCAGTTGATATCATCCATAGATGCACTACATAGATTAATATAGATATGACATCCATAGAAGCTATCAGTTCACACCTCCTTTTCTAGTAGGTTTTTCAAGAAGACTCAGTAATTAAATTTAGGTTCTTCTTTTTATAATGGGAAAGGCTATTTTATATTATGCTAAGTAGTTTCTATAAAAGGTTATTCAAATGACTCTTTACTGTCATTGTTTGTGCTTGTAGGCATATTGACTTTGCTATTAGTGTGACAAATGGAACTTGACCTAGCATATTAAGGATTTCTGACATTACATGTTTTTTCCTAATACTTGTCCTTTGATTTTTTTTCCCCTAATCTATTCATTCAGTTTTTAAAAGAAAAAAATCCTCAGAGAGCTAGCATATAGATCTGTCATTTCATTAATTTAAAATAAGGAAGGTAGTGCACATATTTCTGTTTTTCAGAACTTGGATCTTAAAATAGTTTAACATGGGACTTTTTTCTATTCTTATGGAAACAACTTGGAAAGGGAGAAGAGACTGAAAGCATTCCAAACTATTCAGAAAAATTAAATGGTTTGAGAGTTACAAGCAACGGTTATACCAACACCTTCACTACATGTTCTCCAATCTAGAGCCATGTAGAGAGAGCATCAAACGTGAAAAAGACACAGGAAGAAGGTAACTCTGTCACGTTTGAAGGCATTCTAAGGTAGAAATGTGATTCTGGAACTGCTGAAAGACAATTCAGGTGATCCTCATTTTTTTTCTTCCCTGTGAGCAAACAGGTTATGAACTTCCTCAGGCACTAGTCTCACTTCTCTCCCTATTGTCTTCACTGATCCCAGCAGTGTTTAAAGGTAACCTGTGAAGACCAACAAGATGGTACAGTGGGGTTAACCTTGTTCCCAGTTAAGATGTTTAGCAGAGACAGTAAGGATATTTGTCTGTATTATCCCCAGTTTTCCAGAGAGGGAAGCAAGAAGAGTTGAAGCCTAGACTCCACAAATCTCAATGTGAAACAAAGTCAAATACCAATGTGTGGTTGACAGCGAATCTTAAAAGTAAAGTTCATACACCAGCACTTGGATCAAATGTGTTGGAAAGTCAGAAATAACCAAGACACAACTTCAGGGAATCAACAGATTCTACAAAAAGTATCCTGGGTCACAAGAATAGAAAAAACAGAAATTACTGTGTCTTCAGAAGGAAGGTATCATTTGTTTTGAAAGAAAGAGAGACCAAACTCACACAAAAATGCAGAAGCAAAATTGTAAAGCAAAGTAACCATAAAACAAAACAATGAAAGAAACAACAAATAATAATAAAAAAAAATCATATGGATTTTCCCCAAATACATCCTGCAGACAGCTTATCAAAACATTTAAAATGCAATAAATGTCTACATCAACACAATTGGACAGGATGTATACTGTGGCCCTGAAGACAGGTGCCATAATACGACCCACATCTATATGGCTATACCCTTTTTAATTCCACAAAAAGGAAGAATTATTCATACTGTTGTTAATAACAGCCTTGGCCTATGTGTGCCCCTCTCTCTACATGAGTTTGCTTGAAAGGATGCTTCTTTCTATAGTAGAAGGTATTTATTAAGCGGCATTCAAGCAACTAAGCAGTCTGACATTTTGTATGAACCACTCTCCAGACCTGCTTAGTTTATTAGCATTAATGTAGCCAAAAGGACCATTGACATCTTTCAACTAACTATAACAAACAGTATTTTAACACTTCAGCATCTTTCTCCAGAGATGTACAGCTTCCTCATTGAGGCTTTCATAACACAAAAGTAATCTACAAGTTTTATTAGGTATGAAGTAGAAAGAGAACATATCAATGTATCAAGTTTTTTGCTGCTATGGAAGACGCATAAGTCTGCATTAGTCAATTACTGTTTGAACATTTTTTGACATTGTGTTTGTCTGAAATAGAGCCAATTAGTGTGAGTTGAAAAAAACTTTTTGTAGCCCGAATCTTTCTTCTGGTGAAAGAAAAAAAAAAAGATAAAAGAAAAGTGGATTGAGATCACAATTACCAATTAAAAGCCTGTATCAGTAGCATAATGAAACAGGATTTTTTTCTCCTTTCCAAAATGGCTTCCAGTAGTTTTCTACATGCTGATAACAGGTAAAAAATTAATAACTTAAAATGATAAAAAAAATGTATCTTAAGGACTGGTCTGACTGGCTTAATGTTTGGGAAGAGCAACTCAGTAACACCTGAGCAAGAAAATGTAAAAAGAAATATGTAACAGAGGTATTCACCTTTTTACAGTAGTGTATCAGACATTGGATTGTAATTTCATATTTTCTAAGAAATATGGCAACTTAAGAGAAGTTTATATTATTCTACAAGAAAATGAAACAAAGCAGAGGGAAAAAAAACAAAAACCTTTCCTTCAAAGCTCTGTAAAAAAGGGAGGCTACTGTAAATGCTAGAAAATTTCAAACCTTCCAGAGTATTCTATTTTTTAAGTATTTGACATCATCTTGGTGAGAACAATTTATGTATTTATGCACTTATTGAATTAATCTTTATTTTTTTTATAACCCAGTGAAATAATACTGAAATTCAGCTATAACAGAAATAAAAATCTAAGAGAACAGTAATTTATTTTTTTTTTGTAGTACAGAATAGTATAAATGTCTTCTACCATAATTATTTTATTTTTAAATAAACCCTTTTCATATATTGCTTAGGATTCTATTTCATAATATTCACATCTCCAGACAGGAAAGACAAGCTGTATTTTTCCTGAAAGAAAAAGGGCAACTGAAAAGATAGGAAATTAATTTTGATTAATTGCTTTTCAGTACTATCCTAGCTATACAAATCAGAGGACATTTGTAGTCTTTGTCAAAGACAAAGGAAAGAATCCATATCTTGTGGAGTTTATATAAGTCAGGATGTTGTTGGCCTTCTTGCCCTTCTTGGCCACCTGGGCACAGAGCCAACTCCTGTTCAGCCTGTGCTCAATTAGCATCTTGATGTCCTTTTCCATCAGGCAGCTTTCCAACCACTCTGCCCCCAGCCTGTAGCACTGCATGGGGTTGTTGTGGCCCAAGGGCAGAACCCAGTACTTTGCCTTGTTGAACATCATACCATTGGCCTTGGCCCATTGATCCAGCCTGTTCAAATCCCTCTGCAGAGCCTTCCTACCCTCCAGCAGATCAAATCCCTCCCCTGACTTAGTGTCATCTATGAACTGTTTCAGGGTTTGGCTTGGTTTTTTTGTTGTTTGGGTTTTTTTTAATCTATTTTTTATGAAATATAAATCACAAAATTATTCTGTAAGGTGTTTAAAAAGTGGAAAATTCTGCAGAGGAGGACCCCTCTCTGCCGGGGTTTTGAAGTTGTTAACTCACTTGTCTACCATTGGTTTCTGTGTTGCCATAGATATTATATTGTCTCCTTGCATTGGCTAGCCAAATGGTCAATCCCCTCCTTTGCCCAGCAGCCCTTATAAGCTGCGGGAAATTTGAATAAATCTCTCTTCGCTGCTGGATTCCTTGCGTGCTACGTGGGCTCTGTCTCCTGGCTTAAGTACCTCCGCCGCCTGTCCCTGCCACGAGGGACGGGCAGCGAGGAGTAGATCCCAGCCCTGAAATCCTTCACAGAGCGGCCAGCAGTGACCCCCCAGAAACCCCTCGAACTGCAACACCTCTCCTATAACCAAAAAATTCCCCCGACTAAAACCTGTCTTTTTGAACTCAGTGCACAGTGACTCTCTTTCACCAGTACAAAAATGAAATGATCCTATCCAATTCAACTCAATTTATATCTTTTAATACTTCAAGCTGATTAATACTAACAGACTGAAGGTTAATCATCTTTTAAAATGCATACTTTTCCCCCTGCCCTTTCTGATACTACTTCTGGATGTGGGACAGAGTTTTTGAAATTGGAAATGCTTTCATGGTCTATGTTTCTAGGATGTCTCCTAGAAAATTGATTCAGAAGGGAGCTGCAGCCTGAAAGTAACACCTGCTGGAACATCTTACAGATACCTCTTCTTGCAGGTATTTACTTGATATTTTGCTTTAGTTACCACTGAAAAACAGCTTGCTATTGCAAATAAATTGTGATCAAAATTTGGTTCAGAAAGAGGATTTGAATGGACTGAAAGCATCCTCTGAATCTACCTTTATTAAAAAAAAAAACAAAAAAAATCACATTATTTCTAAAGGCAACTGATACTCTTCCTGCTACTAACAGTTTTGACATCTTATTTAAACACCTACTAAAATCTATCATTGTAATAATATGTTATTCCCAGTCACTGAAACCTCGAAATCTCATTGAACATTTATGCTTCGTAACAAATCCATCTTTTAAGCTTTTTGATAAAAAAATTCTTAAGTACAGTTTTTCCAATTAAAAAAAAAGTTTTATAAGGAATTTTATAGATTAAAGATTATATAGAGTTTATCATTGAGATTGTAATGTTTATGAATATTTGGGAAATCACTGAATATATTGAAACAGACCTGAATCCTCACAGTATCCTGTTATTTATAGGAATTGTAATGCATATGTAACGTAGCATTTCTGCTTTATTATTTCTTGGGCATTGATAATTTTATGTTTACAATCTTTTTCATCACTTCAGGATCAGTTATACTTATTTAAACAATAATGATAAGTACAAGAAATATATAAGCATGATGGACCTTTTAAAGGTATCCCACAGAAAAAAATTATTTTTCTCAATGATTTGATTTAAAATTTACAAAATTTTAATACCTTCATTGAAGTCAAAATCAGCCTGTGGACGTCATTCACACAAAAAAGGATGATAAATATGCTGTTGAAATAGAAAATTCAATTTATCTAGACTATGGTCCAAACTCTTAATCAAAGAAGAACTTTTCAATCTAGTTGTTTGAGAGATCTACTAGAGTACACTGTCCAGTTAATGCAAGACTGTGCTCTGTTTTACTTTTTCCAATTTTACTGAAGTACAAATGTGATATACATCTCACTCTTGGGAGAATATTGCTATTAACCTGATATTTCCTGATAGTAACCTGCACCTCTTTTCTCCTTGTGTATTAAATAATTTTTCTTTCTTTCTAGTACTTAAAATCTTGATAAGTCAGGCATAAAGAGAGGTTTAATATGTTTCTTTCTTTTGAACAAAAACTAATTATATGAACTGAACAAATAAGACCTGGAATTCTGGAGAAAGGTTCAGCACAGCACTAGACAAGCTGTAGACCACAACTTAGGATGAATGTAATTACTCTTCTTGGAAGGTTTCCTCATTTTGGAGCAGTAAACACAAAAGGATAATCCATTAAACTGTTTTATTTGATTAAAATCTTAGCAGCGCTTGAAACTTGGCAATCAAATGCATGAAAGCTCCATAAGCACATAGATAAACATACATGTGTGTATTTAAGTCCTGATGATCTGTACTTGAGGTAGATGAAGTAATATGTTTTAACGGCTCATAGACATGAACAAGGCAGTTAGTTTTGTGAATTAGAAAGAAAAAAACATACAAATTTAAATCTGCGTTATCAGAAATCTTTTTTTTGTTAGTTGCACACTTGATATTGCTTTTATAACATGTACTTTGTATCAACAAAAATGAAAAGAAGTATTTAGGATCTTGTGTCACTACCTTCCAAGAAGCCTGGAACTGTAGTTATTATGTAAATGGTGACTGGAACATTTTGATATTAGCATGATGAACAAAAACACATTCTTCTTGTTAGTAATCAAGTTAATTTAAATGATATTTGGTGGAAAATAAATTTAATGTTGATGTCTAAGCATAACTGTAAGCAAAGTTTTATGCAAGCAAAATGAAAGAATGAAGTGCTGAGACAGCTATATTGTATGTATTATGGTATATAATTTGAATAATGTTACTGTCCTGGGTCTATTTCCTTAGCATATGGTAACAATGAAGTTGTACGGTCAGTATTTTATAACACGTTAAGGATAATTTGAATTTGATATGGAGTAAAAATATGCACAAAGCTACTGGACTCCTCAGAAATATGAAGTGGTAATTTGATTGATTTGTTTGTTTAATGCAGAGTTACTGTAGATTATAAAAATATTATTTAATAGTGGTAGCTTCACTGCAACTGTTCCTTATCTATTCCAGTAATTTTCTTCATCTATCTCTAGAGATACATAAAGGTAATGGCTTCATTAAGGAGGTTTAAATTAACAAATTTATTTTACTTGGTGATGACCACTAAGGTGAGAATATTTAACAGTTACAAGTTGGCAAATCTTGAGTGTTAGTAGAAACAGAGTAGGAAATTCACTAACTATATATAGCTGAAACCTTCTAGTTTTTCAGTCTTTCATCACTGAAAATGGAAAATATGGATAAATAAACATATTTCATAAAATTCTTTAGCATATTCATTAAATGTCTTCGTAAATTCTACTCTTGAGTCTGTTATTGGTTTTTGCATTAAATTCTTGTACTTAGTCTACACT
The DNA here is from genome assembly GCF_003984885.1 of Neopelma chrysocephalum. Classification (NCBI taxonomy): domain Eukaryota; kingdom Metazoa; phylum Chordata; class Aves; order Passeriformes; family Pipridae; genus Neopelma; species Neopelma chrysocephalum. The sequence goes on along the minus strand of NW_020897694.1, from coordinate 29,319,865 downwards.
TCATGTCTGCATTCTTTTACAGTCTTCATATCCAGTTACTGTTACATTATAGTTCAGAAATGACACCTGACAGGCACTTTTCTATTTTAAGAATCATTTGAATATTAAATTCATAGTCATGAGTTGGAAAAAAATTGAGCTCAGCTGTGATTCAACTCCCTCACAGAGGAAGAGTCCTCCATGGCTTCCAAGAAATCTGTTTCTGGCCCTGGCTTAGTTATGGACAGTGGTGAAGCTCAGTTGGTCTTTTACATCAGCTGCCAAGATCATCCACAGGGTCCAAAATTTATCATCTATCATGCAAAAAATTTCTCAGTCCTGCCTTAGCAGTTAGGTGCACGGGTATATTGAGTACTCAGCGCATCAAACATTTGAACCCCAAAGATTCTTCTGAAATAAGCATTGAAAATTTACATTTTTTATTTCATAGATATGCCTTACATACACCAGAATTCTGTCCTTTTAAAACCTAAATTAAGTGAATGAATGAAAAATGCAAGTGCATTTTTGTTCACATGCCCATATGTTGGGGAAGATGGTGTTCTCATTGCTATACATATTATCCTCTGAAAAGAAAGCTGGCATTGTCCAGAGGAAAGGCTTACTAAATAGGCAAGATATAATGCAAGGAGAAATGAGTATGTGGGCCTGAGTGAAAATGCAAACAGTGAGAATGCCTCTATCTGTTTTATGAAGCCATAATAACAACATTTGATGACCTATGATTTTTCGAAAGTCCTAATTATTTTCTCTTGTGAACTTCTCGTCAATTATTTCAAGGCACATCTATGTTCCTGGGCATTAGAATAGCTTCATATGGAAGTACAGACAACTATATATGTAAAATACTGTCTGCAAAACATAATGTAGGAGGAATAGGCTCTACTTTATTATTACCTTCAAACAGTAGTCTACATGCCAATGTATAAGCAAATCTCAAGCAAACTGTAGAATGCACTTCTTGTCAAGATTTCTAGGGACCCTTTATATTTCTTCTGTATGGAACAAAGGCTTTTTTTTATGCTTATAATGTAAACTTTATATTTCAGATCTTATTTGCATAACAATGAATCCTCATCCTTTCTGACCACCACAAATTGCTTTTTTTGTTTATGACTTTCTCTTCAGTAGAAAGAAGTATCAATTCATTATTTGCGAAACAGTAAAGGCTCATTTAAAGGAAAAAAAAAAAGAAAAGAAACTAAACTCTGTTGTGTCTTTAATTTAAAAACTGCTTGAGGCCCCTATGGGGTATATTAAATCTGTCTCATTGCCATATATCTTAGTGTACATTTTGCTTGAAACCAGGTGTTTTGTATATTGAACTTTTTAACACTGCAGGGAGGTAAGTATTCACAGCTGGAGTTTTATGCTTCACACATTTTCATGTTTCAGGACAAGGAGCAACCCCTAGGAAAAACTCCTCCAGCATGAAAAGAGGCAGAACAAAGCACTTCTGTATCTGGTGGCAGGACATGGATATGATGAAGTCACAGATCTAGGACTTGCATATAAAATAGATGCTGGTATAGCTGAGACAAAAAGTTGTAAGCCATCAAAGTGTATAGATCTGCAGATCAATCACAATATATGAGGTTTTCACTGTGGGAAAGGGGTGTAAAACAGGTTCAAAGAAGGATGAACAGTTTTCGTAACAGACAAAAGTACTTTTTTGAACATTTGAAGGCTGTCATGTTTACTGTGAGTCACCAGTTTTAACTATTACATTTTGTATGTGTATGCTATTACTCCAGATAGCACTGGTGTGTACAGAAAAAAATCAAAATAAATCTTTCTACAATAAGAATATTTTGAAAATTATTTTTGACCCATAAAATATGACATGAGTAAATTAATCTTTTGAAACTAGCAGTTTCAGAGATTAGCACTTCTCTTTCTCTCATGCAGACAAGGAAGAAAATTGTGTCAGTCCTTCAAGTGATTTAGGTTAATTAAAAGAGAAAGAGAACTCCAATTTATGGGGTTTTCAGTTGTTTCTGTGAAATCACTTTAACAAAACAGAAGTGGACTCCCAGAAGAAAATAAGTTCTATTTGCAACGTGTAAGTTTGAAGCTGTTTATTTGATAAGTGAATTTCAGTTTTTAGTGAACTGGAGAATAATTTCAAAAGAAAGAGAAACTGGCTTGTCAGTATAAGAAATGAGCAGGGTTTGGGACTTAGACAGAGAATGTGTCTTCTATCCCACAAATTAAGACATTTCCACACCTGTATTTTTGTCACTTAACAAGTTTGTAATCCTTTAACCTCATCAGCAAAGACAATATTTAATTTTCTGCAAAGATTAAGAAGGAAAATATTTTTGTCTGTGTCCTCTGTAATAACAAAAGCTTGTGTCAACATAGAAATCAGTCTTGAGCCACAGGCTGGCATTGCACTGGTTAACTCAAAGGTCGCCATCCCTGGAATGATAAAAAGAGACACGGAAATGACATTGCGTGAATTCCTGGAACCGCTGAACAGCACTCACTAGGCTGTAGTAACAACGAAAACTACCCAATCTGATAGAAAGTGAAATTAATGGACCCTTTACAGATTTAAAATACACAAAATAATAAGTGCATATTTATTATTAAACTTATGGTCTTCCTGATCATTTGACCTCTTACTGAAGTCAGGAATGTTCATATTTTAGTGCAAAACTATATTTTAAAGGCGGTCTGGTTTTTTTTTGGTTTTGGTTTTTTTTTTGATGCTGTGCTTTCACCTTTCCTTCAGGCCTAAACGAAAGACTACTGAAGCCCATAAGATTCACACCAGGTCTTGTCTCTCAAGACACACTAGTATTTGTGACACTATATCTGTGCCAGTTTCCCTGTGGAAATCCCTCTGTTGACAATGATGCATTGCTTTTCTGCTCTCCTTGGGGGTTGCAGGCACAGTGGGCAGTATATGCAGGGCAGAAAGAGAGCAAGCACAATGATAAACACAATGATAAATAGTTATGTGTGGTCAATATTATTACTATTTCTGCCATGAATGATTTATTACATGTAATATTTTATACAAACGAAACTCTTAAAAACAAAAGGGGAGAGAGGACAATAAACAAAATTATATTCTTATACAACAATAAAAAGGCAAACAAGGTATAAAATGAATCTTGAGTTATTGTTATGCTAGAGATAAATTTTGGTCCAGACAGAAAAGCATTTTTGAAGTACCTTGCTGTGTGCTTAGAGTTCATAAAAAACCAGCAAAGTGATGAATTAGATGACATCTTTGAATAACACTTTAAAAATAATAAAGATAAATGAAAGAACATACTCGGTGTTTTCATTGTTTGAAGTTTTTTTTATAATGTGTGTTTTATATAAGCTTTCCTTCCATTTTTCCTATGAGAGGGTTTTATTAGGCTTACAACAAATGTAAAATGTTAATAAAGCTCACTCACCTGCTAGATTTTCTATTCTACTTAGATAAAACCTCTGTCTTACAGGGAATGCTAAGGATTTGGACGCAAACATGGGGGTGTGCATTATTGTAACTCATGGGCACAAATCTCACTACTGTTTCTTTGCCTATCTTTGGTTTTGAAAATGGTTATTTTGCTCTCTAGCCCCAGTGGTGCTCGTTGAGCAAAGCTTACATCCTTAGATTTTTTGCAGGACTCCATGTGCTTATACGTTTATATGGATTTCACCTAGAATTAAATTATTTGTGTTATAATCACACAGTACTTTAACAATCTATAATTCTTTCTCCAAGAACAAACTTCTACACATTTACCTGAATATATGTTTGTCTGAACAAAGAGTGCATGAACAAACCCTGGTTAATTTATGGAGAGGACTAAACTACTGTGCAACTTCAAATATATGGATTTAAAACTAAAATAATTGCATTGAAGACTTATTCTTGACTGATGCTACCAAAAGGGAGGAGAGCATCTAGTCTCAAAATTTTTGACAGCAATTTATTATTTCAACGTGACTTATCTTAGAGTAATTGTCCTTTCAAAACATCTATTGTCTGATTCATCACCCTTTAAAAACTTTTCTTGAGATCTATATCCCCAATGCAGATTTCAGTCAATTGTGAGGAAGTATTAATAATGAGCTCAAATATATTTGAAACTGTGGTAGATTATATTTGACTGATTCATGTAAACTAGCCTCTTGGAGCACAAAATAGGCACTGATGGATACTTAAAAGAATGCATAGCACTAAATAAAACTGCTCCTTTCTGGCATAAGTTCAGCTCATTAAATCTCCAGTGGTCATGTTTCTGTGGCAGATGTGATATTGTATATAACAATTACCAATTACCTCGGTAAATATAGTGGATCTGTACAAGAGGACAGTCTCATCTACATAAGACAATGAAACATTTCGCTGGCATCTGACCCAGTGTACTCTGCATGTGGTTTTCCAAACAAGTAAATGGTTGAACTGTGTGAGAAGCACCATTTATTAGACATTGTACATTCCCCGTTCAAATCTTTGAACATAAGAGCTGCTGTCAATCATCTTCCACTGAGTAAGATCTTACCCAGATAAAATGTCTAGAGTGCTAAAATCTTTTTCAACTATTTTTGCACATGTGAAGATGACTCCAGATATGTCTGTATGAGTGTTGGAGGGTTGCCACACTTATGTAGGTACTTTAACTGCCAACATTTAATTTTCTTTTAGCTTTATACAGAAAGAGAAAGAAGAGTGAGGGTCTGTTGAGAATGAGAGATCTGAATGTTTTCGAAAGATAAATATATTTAAAAATTCAAGGATGGTGCTAATTATAAAGAATTATAATTATAATCCATTTTGGGAGCAGCATGCTTGTTCCTCTAACCATTTTTGTCACCTCAGTCAGAGATAATTTAAAATTTTTGCTCCAGTTTCTTTGTCTAACTGGATTTTTTATGCCTATTTCAGTTTCTGGGGAAAAAAAAAAGTGGTATGCATAGTTTAGAGGGAAAGCTTGACCCCTTTGTACCATTGTGTTCCTGGAATTTGGGATTTCCATTTCTGAATAAGCATATTTCACCCCTGGTGAAATCACTATAGCTGAATGACATTGCCTGATAAAGGACAGAAAGACAGAATTTTAACAAGCACTGAATTGCAGCCCTAAAATAACTTAGTGTGAAGTTTTACATATGTTTGCAATGTTCATTACCCTATATACAAATTTCAAAACAAGACAGACTCTTTACAATCCATATAACAAGCTTGGTGTCTTGTAGCTGGAGTACTCCAAGAAATGAAACAATGAAAGCACCCAACAGAAGGGCCCTTCAACTTAATCTGTTAACTACAGTTTGTACCAGACCTTGGTAGGAATGGGAGACCCCTGGCTAATCTTTTTACTTGGCTAAGTGATTCTAGGCAGAGAGTTCACAATAAAATAATAAAAGCTCAAGGGGCTCTTCAAAACAGCGTATGCAGTACTGAATCTCCTTATTGAAGAGTGAAGGTCAACACTACATTGTAATGTTCTCCTCTTTGCCTACAATGATTTCTTCTTTTCCTAAATTGGACAGTGAGGCAGTTAAGGTGATTATTTCACTTTTTTATGATAATGGTATTTATTAGAGACATACTGATCTTGCACCTTTAAATACTGTAGTCAAATTTTACTCTAAAAACCTCTTCAGATTAGATTAATTTTGGAACTTCAGACATACAAAAGGGTCTTAATAAATTTAATTTCCTGCGCTTTTTCTGCATGATCCTGTTGTTAAGTTTTAATGTTGTTTTATCTCATAATTGTTGGAAATCTAAAATTCACTGAGTTTTATCATAGATACTGCATTTGTTGCAAAATAAAAAAAAAAAGCTAAAAATGTAATTTTCTTCAAATGAGCTCTTTAGTTGTGTCAGACTTAATAACAAAGACATATTTATAAACCCCAGAGGAACACTACATATAAAACCCTTCACTATGGCTGGGTAATGTTATGCATATGTAGTAGTCACAGAGATTTTTAACACTACACTATTTGATAAAACTATTTAATCAACATTTTGGATTACCTTAGCTTTATTTGGAAAGCATAGAACCTTTGCTTTAGTTTTTAAGGGCAAAATTTGAGGTTAAGTTGTCAGATGTGGTCATGTGCCAGCATGTGCTAAGTCAACAGATAAGGTATCTGGCTACAATATGTACTGAGAGGGCTGAAATCTCTCTGTGTACCTTTCCATACTGAATAAAAATAAAAATAAAAATAAAAATAAAAATAAAAATAAAAATAAAAATAAAAATAAAAATAA